>NC_022010.1:96930099-96932137 GCF_000317375.1 Microtus ochrogaster
CCACCACTGCCCGGCTGAGCAAGTTTTATGTAAAGTTGCCACTTGCTCACCCTCTATGGGTGATTCCAGTTTGTTTGTAACATTCCTTTGTCAGAGGAAGCTCAGGAGGCTTCAGTAAAGGTCAGCCACCACCACGTGGGTGCAGGGATGAATTAGCATTTGCAGTCAAGTTCCATCTAACTGCAGAGCAGCAGGCAGCACCCTCCTTTTGCAGAATTTGTCCTACACCAGGTCTGTGAGTATTGAGGTAGGCTGTACTTTATACTAGCAAAAAACATGACTTTTGACTGTCTACGGAATAAAATAATGAAAATGTGTTTAGTGAACTTCCTCTGACTCTACTCAGAATCGTAACTGAGATTAGCAGAACTTGTCAGTGAGTTAATTTTACTACCACATTAATAAATTCAAATTCATTACCACATTAATAAATTCACGCTCTGCCTAGAATTCATTAAAGTACTCTGAGTCTCCCCAGAGAACTCAGAATCCCACTTAAGAATTTGTTTCTTAGCCCAGCATTGATGATGCATGCATTTAATCCCAGCACTTGGGAGGTGGAGGCAGGTGGATCTCTGAGCTCGAGGCCAGCCTAGACTACAAAGTGAGTTCCAGCACAGCCAGGACTGTTACATAGAGAAAGCCTGTCTTGAAAAACAAAAAAGGAGAAACTAATTTGTTTCTTTCTTTCCCCATAAATTCTGTTCTTACAGTCAGTCATATTTACTTATGGGCTTTATAGGGACATTAGGAAATGGGCAGTGAAGAACAAGTGGAAGAATATGAATATGTGAATTTGAAGAAATTGATTTATATACAGAGGACCTTAAGAGTTGCCTAGTACTCTCCCTCCTTCCATAATACCTTGCTGAACACACACCATTTGAGAGAAATCGATGTAGCCTGTGCATATCGTCTTGCTGGGCTGCCAGCAAACACTGCATCTCCCCATCACAAACTTGGCTGGTGAAGATTGCTGACAACTAAAAGAGCAGCCGCTTGTCCCCATGTGGACATTTGAAAATCCTGAAGCTAAAACTTAGCATGAGACAATAAGCCCTGATCTCCCGGAATGCGGTGGCAAATTAACATGCACCCACACGCCTCTGCAAAGACAGCCATTTGCATAAAGCATAACTTCCCACATGGTGCTCGTTATTGTCATCTGAGAGGAAACGCTTGGAAGAAAGCAGAGAGGAAAATCGTTCCTTGAGCTGTGTTTAAATGGCAGGCCCCAGGTACACTACTTGAAGCAATTAAATAAGTGAAAAGAAGGAAAGCCATGGCTGTGCCACCAACTGTGACTGTTTATTAGAAAACAAAACCAGAAAATCTTTAAACAGAGGAAAGAGATAAATAGACACCTCTGAAAATCTAGAGGAGCGTGTCCCTGGTCACTCGATATTAACAAGGCGACTCCCAGATAATGGCCAGCTGATCCCATGCTTGCAACTGTTGCTACATTTGCAGCTGCTACCCTAGCAGGACCTTAAGTAAAAGTCTATCTCTGAGCCAAGTCAATTGGAGATGCTGTTCAAGAAATGCACATTAGTCTTTGAAACAGCTTCTCCATGATCTGACACCCAAATTCCAATACAGCCCAGCAAGGACCAGGGTCTCAGACCAACAGCTAGAAACACTGACATCCCACTGAAGACATTAACAGTTGATTGACAGACTTAAACCCATGCCCGTACTGGTTGCAACAGAATGGATGGAAAGTTCAAGATCTGACTTCAGGATAAATGTCTCCCTCATCTGAACACTTGCCACCCACTGTTTGCACAATCCTGATATTAAAAGAATACAGAATCACTATTGGGGTTTAAATGGTGTGATGGAGAAGAGGCAGTCAAAGCCCTCAGCCACTAAAAGCAATTACCTGAAGAACTGAGTTAGATTCTTAGAACAATATAAAGGTGGAAGGAGGAAACTAACTTCACAAAGTTGTCCTTTGACCACCATGCTCACTGTAGAAAATAGGTACCTCCAATATAAATCACACACACACACACACACACACACACACACACACACA
>NC_022010.1:96932312-96948341 GCF_000317375.1 Microtus ochrogaster
GAAGAAGAAGTTGTTTTTCCTCTGGACTCTACAAATAACTGAAGAAGATGGAAAGTCAGCATTGCTTTATCGGCTATGACTATTAGAAAACAAAACGAGAATCTTTTAATCTTTTATTTTTATTTTGTTTTATTTCTATGTTATTTTTATGCTTCACCTTCTAATTTTTTAACACTATGTGTGGACAGATATGTACCTGCATGAGTGCATGTACCCACAGAGTCCAGAAGAAGGTGTCTCTGAACAGGAGCTACAGCCCCCAACATGAGTACCGGAAGCCAAACTCTAGTCCACTGCAAGAAAAATATGGGCTCTTAAATGATGAGGTATCTCTTTGACTCCTCCAAAACAGAAGAGACTCCTTAAATAGATGAAAAAATTAAACAGATACCTCTGAAAATTTAGGAAAATGTGTCATTGTGCTTTCTGTCTGTCTGTCTGTGTGTCTCTCTCTCTCATGCACACACATACACACATACAAACAAATGACATTAAAGTGATGAAATAATCCAAAAATAATAAAAACACCATCTATTATCAATTATTCACAATTTATGCAAATAATCCTACATCTTATAGTGAATTATACAACTTAGGGAATAAAATTCCATTTGTTTTATGTATTTCAACCTTAAGGGAGGAAAACAAAGACTATCTTAATTCTCATATCAATTAAGAAAACAAGATCTGATATAAACTAAGAAATCACTTTCTGATAAAACTTTATCATGTTAAATTATATATCAGTTATCTAAAGTTTATCATTTTAAACATTTGTATCCTACAAGTTATATCCTGAAAAATAAAAAATAATTCAATGAGAAAAACTGTAATATTTATAATGCAATTATAAAAGATTAGATATAGTCTCTAAGGGCTCGACTATTTCTTTATGTTAGGTTTTATTATGAGAATTATGATGTGTAGAATTATACTATGATTTTGCCAGACAATGGCTAGAGCACTATGATTAAAAAAAAATCTTAGAATTATGCCTGAAGAGGAGAATTAATGAACTCTAATGTGGCACAGGAGGCTTGGATACTTGAAAGCACACTTATGTGCACAAAGGTTAAAGGAACTTGGGCTATTGAGCATAGCTTTTAAAACAAGGAAAAAATAGCAGCTATCTCCAAATATTTGAATAGCCATTATAATTACTCCCAGGAAATAGAGTTAGACAATAATTGCAGGCAGCTTCAGGCAAACAGACCTCATCTGTTTCTTGAGAATAGTGAGTGATATCAAATGAAAGAATGGTCAACTGCTTAAACACTGCACTGCTGAAAAAGATTTCAGTATTAAATGAAGGCAGAAAGAAAATTAGCCCTCACTTTATAAATGGTCTGTCAAACGCACACTGTGTGTTTCTGCAACTTTTGTTTCTTCTGCAGTTCTATCTAAAATACAGAGTTGATGGAGGTGGGTCTTGTATCTTATCTGTTGCTTTCATTGGTTAACTAATAAAGAAAACTGCTTGGCCTAATAGGACAGAAAATTAGGTAGGCGGAGTAGACAGAACAGAATGCTGGGAGAAAGACGCCGAGTCAGGCAGTCACCATGATTCTCCCACTCCAGACAGACGCAGGTTAAGATCTTTCCTGGCAAGCCAGCTCATGGTGCTACACAGAATATTAGAAATGGGTACAGAATATTAGAAATGGGTTTGATCAATATGTAAGAGCTAGCCAATAAGAGGCTAGAACTAATGGGCCAAGCAGTGTTTAAAAGAATACAGTTTCTGTGTAATTATTTCGGGTAAAGCTAGCCGGGTGGCGGGAAGTGGCCTGCTGCTCCTAGCACAACACAGAGTTGAAATATGCTTGTGATTTTACATAGTCCTTGGCTGCATTGTTGTGGCCAGCATAACTATATGACTTAAGAATGAAAGAGTATTTTTGAGCTAAAAAAAATGACTCAGAGAAACTGTCTTAAACTTAAAATACTGAAACAAAATAGTCCATCATACATAGAAACACACGTGGCACATTAAACATTCTTTCCCAAGACATATACAAAGGATTCTTGTAGAATTTTGCTACTGATGAGTATTAGGCAACATCTCCACTGCTGTTAAAAATACATGGTCCAACAAAAAAGATCATCACAGCAAACTATCCCTAAAGTAACATGGTGACACTTACATCTTGAGACCCATTCAGAAAAGACAAATTATGGCTGATTTTGTAAACATAGCCAACTCCCCATGGCTATAAAGTCACAGATCTTAGATGATAGACTACTACTGCCAGTTCCCTAAACCAACATAACTCCTAACAGCATTCTAAATGCTTATCCTATCCACACAGGTAAGAGAAGGGTAGCCCTCACCCCTCCTCAAGGAAACTTCTTTTAGCAGCAGATAGAGAACGTTGCAGAAAGCCATGACTGGTCAAAGTTCAGAGAGCAACTGACTGAGGGTTGCTCAATCCAACAGATACATCTACAACACAGCCCCTACACCTAAGACTTGGAGAATATTGCAGGAAAAAGGATGGAAAAGTTGTAAGAGACAGAGGACCAGAAAGTCTCCTACAAAATTGGATCTTCTATATATGGCAGGGAAACTCCACCCATGAAATCTCAACAATATGACTGCCTAAACAAGACCTGGACAATGAGAGCACCCGTTGACATGTCAAGAGGGATCGGGAAACTCTGAAGGCCCCACACCTAGATAAACTGCAGACAGTAAGACTATTAAGAGATGGAAAATCAGTTTTCCCTAAGGATAAGGCTCCTAAATGGTTATCCAATCCCAAGAGGAAGGGGAAGAAGAAGGAGGAGGGAGGGAATAGAAGGAAGAAGGAGGAAGAGGAGGAGGAGAAGAAGAAGCTACTTCCTACTTCCGAGGAAAGGCTTCTCCACTAGTCTTCCTGTTTCTAATAAAGCAGTGAGACAGTAATTTTTGGGGGGCAGTGAGTTTCAGAGGATTTCCTTTCTGGTTTTCCTTGATTATCTCTGACTGATAAGACCAAGAGAAATAAACTACAAGCAGATTAGGCTCAAATCCTTCTAGATGTGATGCAGAACTTATATATACTTTCTCCTTCGCCATGTGATTCTTGACCTCTTACAGATGCAGTGACTGTGTTAACCAGTACTTAACTGTGATATACTGTTTGCCAGTAAGGGGAGAAAACCATGAGAATTAAGTTGTGCATAAGGTGCATTTAAAAATTAAATATAATTAACAAAGCCAACATTTTGTTTAATCACCATCTGTTAGAAATCTGTTTCTTTTCTGAAATTAGCTCTTGATGATGTGGTGAGGGATGTTGGTATAATTAATTATTTACTCTAAAACCTGCACAAGTTTTGTTCAAATTACAGGAAAATACCTCATGAAATGCAAACCTACATTGGCACTGGCTGAGTGAGCCTACTAGTTGAAAAGCAAAATTATACACTGAACCTAAAAAGGAGAGAGAAAATAGAAATCCACTAAATTTAAAAAGAAAAAATGTCTTTCTTAACATAGAGTGAATCTTTCTGCAAGATAAAGTTTGTATTATGGTAGGTACATGTGGTGAGCCTTGACTAAACTGAGGAGGAAGCATGTACTGTGTGTGTATATAAATAGTTGGAGGAGTTACAGCTGGCCCTAACAGCGTTGCTAAAATCTTACCACAAAATCAAATGTCTGTGGCGCCTCCAAAAAGTCTCTGCAATGAAAGAAAGAAAACACAGCACTCGAGAGAAGAAAGCAAGGCCTGATTAAATAGCCTACTGTAGAAAAGGAAACACTTCAGAGAGTGAAGGTAGTGTGATCTCAGAGTAATTCAGTTAAACAAAAATTCTATGAGATAAAACATGAAGATGATAGGAAAGACAGAGTGAGATGTTGGGGAAGCCTTAGGGATGCACAAGGGTAGAGAAAATGGGCCTCACAGCATGGAAAAATACCATGATGTGGTCATGAAATTCACATCCTTAGCACAGGGAGTGTAGAGAAAAATTAATGGAGGAAAAGTACAGAAAGCAGTAGAGTGATGATGCCAGATTCCTGAAGCCAAGCGTGTGAATAGCAAGCGCAGAACTGAGCTTCCTGGCTGACTCTTACTAAACTTGACTTTAGTTTTAAATCCAAAAGGGAGTGTAGAATCCAATTGGTTTATTAGTTGTAGTTTAGCAGAAACAAGTGACAATAAAGAGAACTCATACCGTGCTTCAGTTTGAACAATTTGTCTTCATCCACTTAAAATAGGGTGGGCACTGAAAGCTCAAACAAGTGAAAAAAAAAAACCTTATTATCATAAACACTGAGTACAATGTTGACTCCAAAATCTCATTTGAAGTGAGTGAGCAAAGTTCACCACATTACAGAAGCTGTTGATGGCACTCAGTGACCTACAGGTAAAGGGATACATTGGCCTCTTCCATTTGGACCTACTGACCATGAAACATATATGTAAAATTTTGGCACAAACAGAATAGAAGCCTCCTTTATCAGGACCTCTGGCAGCTCTTGGAAGGTATGCCAGGTAAGTGTTTGACTAAAAGGGAAACAATTGCTACCTAGATTCATCTGAGGAGTGTCACCTGTATATACTGACAGGAAAACTCAAGTCTGAATTGGTACCTAAGACAAGACATGGTTTACCTTTGTCTTCCCTGGGCCTGTAGCAGAAATTACAGGTATTTCCATTCTTTACACGATAGTCCCATGCAGGATCAGACACTGGGTCATCTTTTCTAATCTGGCTGTGGCAACAGCCTGGAACTTATATAGACCCACCGAAGTCTTCTCAAAGGTCAGAGAGAGCCTGAGCACATGATCATGGTCAAGGCTGGAAATTATCCCTCCTTATCATGTATTTTACTCTCTGCTTATTAAAATGGATCTGAAATGTGCTGAGCAGAGGCAACAAAGGGAATAAGTGCGCGTGGTCACCTCAGGACATGCAGGGACAAGATCACAAAGTCACGGTGTGACGCTAAGAAGAAAGAACGGCAGAAATCATTAAGATGGCATCCCCAGGATTTCCTTCTACAAATGTGAACTCATTCATCAAAATAAATGGAGCTCAACCTCAAGCAAATAAAGAAATTTTGACAGCTGCAGATGGCAATTTCTGCCTTGAAAAGAACAAGAGAACAATTTGTCATTGGCTAAAAATGATTATGGAAGCCTAGGAAAGCACGAATTGACAGTGCCCATCTCTATAAAGGAGCAATCCTTGGAATCCACAGTGTGCATTCGGTGGACACTGTGGGCTCAGATTCAAACGGGGCTTCAATAACCGCAGCGCCAGAGCCAAATCCCCAGCCAGACAATCCCTTTGGCTAGCACAGCTACGGCTTCTGCTTTTTTTCTTAACCCTAGAATCATGATGGACTGAGCCAAGGCCATACACAATTAGAACTAAAACTACCAGGTCCTAAAGGACATTTAGCCTAGGGGAAATGAGCCAAAAAGCCTGTAGTTAAAAATGACCGCATGCCAAGCAGCCCCTGTACTAGAACTAAAGACTGAACTGAAGAATCAAAGAGAGAGCATATGCTAGATACCAGAAAAGACTCTTCCAGAAGAGGTTTGAGTTACCGTGTTGGAAGCAGTAGAGGAAACCTTTGAAGATGCAAATTACCAGAGGTTCATTCTTGTAAGAATGGTTTATGTGAATATACAAAATGGTAGAAGACAAATCACAGCTGGATTATTAGGAAAAGGGTAAATTGTCCCTTTAACAGGTGATGGGCACTAACCGAAAGGGACAGATCTTTGGGAACTTAGTCAGCTCTCAGTCTTTGGTAGGAGTATGTGTTATATGGATGGTCTGTGGGGGAAATTGAGTTGCTGTTCCCGTGTGCACAATTTTGTTTTTGTGTTCTATTTCAGTAAAATTTGCATTTTAAAAGCCAAAGGGCAGATGCAAACTTGCAATTCATCCCTCACTGGAGTAATTTCAGAACATTAAAGCCTTCTTATTCATTAACTCCTATTAGCATTTATTTAATATGTTTGGCATATATCTCATTCTACTTTAGTCTTCCCCTATCGCTAATAATTTCAAATTAACATCTGACTGCAACATATGGTAAAATGGTGCCTGGTCGCACATATTTCTTATCTATATAAGCCGGATACCATAAAGCATTGCACAAACAATAAACAATACATCAAAGTGGCTGAGAACTTGGGCTCTGGCATTCGAGTTTCTGAACTGAAACTTTCCGCTCCGCTAACTGTGCTATGTGAATTGGGGCAAGTGATTCATCCTCTTTGTAAATTAATACCTTCGCAGTAATGATAGTAACAGTATTATTCTCTATATATGATTGTGGCGGAAATCAGTTAATACAGATTGTAGGTTTAGAGCTCACCTGGCTTGCGCAAGGCACTTGATTCTATCCTTGCACTGCAAAAATGATTATAAAAATAATTAATTGTAATTAACAAATCTTAAAAAAAAACTCTTAGGCTAGTGCCAACGCATGGTCAATCCTACTGTACCAGCCACTCTCAGTCATATAAATAGCATTTTATATATCTTATCATAACCATTTTGCTAGTGAGTTTCATGGTTAGGGAGTCAACTTTTCAGTTAGTAGAACAGGTCCTGACAGAATGATAGTGGAAACACAGGTGGTAAAGACCGTTTAGATGGTCCTGTGTCGCTGAACAATACAGAAAAGGTGATCTTTGCTATTAAGTGACAAAATTTGACTGAATTTTGGTCATGCTCCAGTGTCCTATGAAAGATAGATAGTTCTTATGAGCAATGAAATTAGAAATTTAGCTGATGCTATTGCTAATCAAGGTTATGAAGCACAGCTTGGCTCCCCCTGACCAGTCATTGCAAATGACACAATAATAAAGAGACATTACATAAGGACAAGATTGTTATTCCAAAGAGAAGCCAATCAAAATCCAAAAAAAAAAAAAAATACTCATCTGAATCGGGAGAGAGAGAGAAAGAGACATGGGGGGGGGGAGAGGCATCACTAAGGACATAGTAATATCCCTTTCATAGAAAAATTAGTATGGATATAAATCAAGGCTCTAATCAGCCACGGCAGCTGGATGCTGCCAGTTTCAAGGGAAGGGGAACAAAACCTTAGCTTGCTGAGACTGTGTGCTGATCCTCAAGAAATGAGCTGAGTAACTTCGGACCTGACCAGGAATATTCAGGGTTGCTTCCTAATTATCAAAATGGGGATCAATGCTTTGATTTCAACATGCAGGAATGTCTCTGACCAAAGTCATCAAGGGAGAGTCATTGGAACTGAGTGACTCACCAGGACCCTGGGCACATAACCCCTCCAGGAAGTGCTGCAAGGCTGAGGCCTTTACAGAGCATCTAGAAGGTGACACCCTGCCCTAGTGAACCCCAAAAAGCGTAATTTACAGACCTAGGTCTGGACCAATGCAACTGTCCTTGCAGTTTGAGTGGGATTATCAATCTCACGCTTATATTTTGGAAGCAAAACTTATTTGAATACACAAACTCACACCTGGAGAATAATCTGCCTCAGAATTAGCTGAAGGTTTACTCTCACTTACAAACAACTTAGTAATATTCAGACAAAAAGTTAGATATTAACCTCCAAAGATGTTAGCTGAGATGCAGTAATACTTTTGGAATATTGAGATGCAATCCATTTATTAAGCATGTGAGAAGAACAAAAATTACAGAACAATAGTAAATACTATGTTTGTGTCTTTCCAAAATTCATATGCTGAATTCCAGACTCCTCAGTGTGAAGGTACTAGAAGGCGGTTCTTTGGGAGATAGTTATAAATTTTAGTTTTATTATTATGGACGGGTCTGTTTTATTTATGGAGCTGTTATTATGTATGGGATTGTTTTATGAATGGGATTACAGTACTTAAAAGGGAAGTGTAGTGGTTTGAATAAGAATGGCCCCCCGTTGGCTCATACATTTGAATGCTTGGTCACCAGGGAGTAGCACTATTTGAAAGGATTAGAAGGTATGGCCTTGTTGGGGGAAGTGTGTCACTAGGAGTGGACTTTGAGATTTCAAAAGCCCGTGCTAAGCCCAGAGTCTCACTCTCTTCCTGCTGTTTGCAGATCCAGATGTGGAACTCTCAGCTACTTCTCCAGCAACAAGTCTGCCTGCATGAGACCATGCTTCCTGCCATAAAGACAATGGGCTAACCCTCTGAAACTGTAAACCAACCCCCATTAAATGCTTTCTTTTATAAGAGTTGCCTTGGTTGTGGTGTCTCTTCACAGCAAAAGGACAGTGACTAAGTCAAAAGGCCACAAGGAATGATGCAAGCACCACCTTGCTCTGAGTGGGAGCTCAGTGAGAAGGCCCCATTGGTGATCTGGAAGCTAGGCAGTTTGGATGCTCACCTTACTAGACCTGGATGGAGGTGGGTGGTCCTTGGACTTCCCACAGGGCAGGGAACCCTGATTGCTCTTTGGGCTGACGAGGGAGGGGGTGTTGACAGGGGGAGGGGGGAAATGGGAGGCGGTGGTCGGGAGGAGGCAGAAATCTTTAATAAATAATAAATAAATAAATAAATAAAAATAAATAAAAAATTTTAAAAAGATACATAAGATTAATCCACCTGAAAGTGCACAAATCTTATGCCCTGTGCATCCATTTGGGATTACTCTTGAGAACTGTTGCAGCAAAACAAAATATTGAACAAAAGAGAAAACAGTGTGGAATCAATCAAACTATAACCCCAACCCAGAAGAGTAATAGAGTGGAATCTGAGAGTGACAGCTGAAAATAGAAATTAAACCAGTTTAGCGTGAGGGGAAGTTAGAAAACAGAAAGGAGCAAGGTTACTGGACCCCAAAGGGGTTTCTCATGAAAAGGGAAACAAAAAACAAGGTATAATAAAGGCAAAGCAGGTAAGTCACATAGAATGAAATGTGGAAAGGCAGAAAATAGTGCAAACATGTCGGCTAGTTTAAGGCTTTCCTCTTTAAAATTTGTATAGTCTTAAAAATAAATGCTAATTAAAATATACATTAAATAATTAATAACAAAAGAATTTCTTGTCACATAAGGTGAGCCACACCAGTAGGATGTACAGAAGAGCAGGAAGATCATAAAATGAGAACTTTGTTGATGGGGTTCACACAAGAGACCACATCTTTATTATCAAAATAAAGAGCCACTAGATGATAAGATATAAAATTGGAGGGATGTCCTGTCACTCAGAGATCTAGCTGCCACTCAGTGTAAACAACCTGAGATACATTAGTGGGCTAGCTCCCAGAAGAAAGTCTGAGAATGAGGGGGAAATGAGAACTTTACTGTGGATTTAAAGTCATCCTGCTAAGCTTAATGTGTTAATTAGTTTAAAATCTTTAATTTTATATTGGGATTACATATTTAAATGATAGAAATCAAAAGAAGATGTTGAAAGGATGTCTGCTTCATGAAATTTTAAAAGCTTAACAATACAGATGCACAGCCATTTAATTATGAGTTTGATATATGACAAATGTGAAATTAATAATACATAAAGGAGGAGAAATTACTATGGAAGAGAATGGTGCTGAGATAATTAATTTACATTAAATTACATTGAATGAAGAAAAAGGCATCATTTTAGATCCTAAACTGTTATGTTATTAATTAACTTGAAGAAAAATAAAAAAAATTTTCAAAACTTAAAAAGCTTGGAAAATAACATGAGTGCCTTTTAATGAGATACAAATCAGCTGAAATGTCTTAAAAGCCAAATTTGATTTGATTACATAAAAGCACAATTATCTAGAAAGGACAAAATGAGATGGAATAGATATTTGCAATGTAAGAAAAATATTTAATTCATCTGATGTCTTCTTAAATTCTCTATATACCACATGAGAATAAAAAATGAACTATCTCAATAAGGAAAATTAGTAAACTAACTTTACACCTCATAAAAACTAACATTATCATTGCATTGCTCCATATTTCTCAAAAACTATTTAGTCAACAATATGCAAAGTATTTTCAGGAGAAAGTGAAAATTATACAATTTTTGAGGAAAACATAGATCTAGTTTAAGAAATTGCACTCTATGGATATATTATTTCTGCCATTGATGAGGGTTGTGTTTTTGTGTGTACTAGCTTCCTTGAGTTAGAGTTTGCCTTCTAGTACTTTCTGCAGGGCTGGATTTATAGATAGGTATTGATTAAATCTGGTTCTGTCACACAGTATCTTGTTTTTTCCATCTATGTTGATTGAAATTTTTGCTGGATATAGTAGCCTGAACTGGCAACTGTGGTCTCTTAATGTCTGTATAACACCTGATCAGAACCTTCTGACTTTCATTGTTTTCATGGAGAAATCGGGTGTAATTCTGATAGGCCTGTCTTTATATGCTACTTGACCTCTTTCCTTTGCAGTTCTTAATATTTTTTTCTTTATTATGTATGTTTAATGTTTTGATTATTATGTGGCAAGGGGGATTTTTTTGGCCCAGTCTATTTTGTGTTCTCTAATCTTCTTGCATTTTCATATGCATGTTTTTTTGTTGATTGGGAAAGTTTTCTTTTATGATTTTGTTGAATATATTTTCTGACTTTGAGCTAGATGACTTTTCCTTCTTCAGTTCCTGCTTTTCTTAGGTTTGATCTTTTTATGTTATCCCAGGATTCCTAGATATTTTGTGTTAAAAGATTTGTTGAATTTTACACTTTCTTTGACCATGAGTGTATTTCCTCTATTGTATCTTCAACACCTGAGATTTTCTCTTCCATCTCTTGCATTCTGTTGTTTATGTTTGCCAGTGGGGTTCCTAATCATTTACTCAGATTTTCATTTCTAGAGTTCTCTTGATTTGTAATTACTTTATAGCCTCTATTTGCATTTTAAGTCCTGAACCATTTCTTCCATATGTTTGATTGCTTTTTCTTGATTGTCTTTAAAAGGATTTGTGATCTCTTCCAACTTTTTGTTTGTCTGTTCTTCTATTTCTCTAAGGGAACTTTTCATTTCCTTTTTAAGGCCCTCAATCATCTTTATAAACTTATTTTTAATGATGTTTTCTTCTGCTTCATTTTAATGATGTTTAGGTCTTATTGCTGTATAATCATTAGTTTCTGGTATTGCTATATTGTTCTTTGTGTTGTTGAGTGTATTCTTACTCTGTGATCTATCCATTTCTTCCTCCTATCAGTATAGGTGGAGCCTGTGCTTGGGAGGTCTCTCTTCCTCCAATTGGTTCAGCTGGTGGCTGTGGCCCGGCTGAAGAATCCTTCAGGTGTTGACGGGGTATATGGGCCCAAGGCTTAGATGTTTGCTCTTCTACCTGCAGGTGGGTCCATGGCTCCAGTGGTCACTCTTCCACATGCAGGTAGTGCTGTGATGCCATTGATCACACTTACAGGTATAAGCAGGGCTGAAGCTGAGTCTCCAATGGTTGGACAGCTTCTGAAGGCCACTGTCCTGCACCCGCCACATCACTGTTACAGTCTCTTGGTGTGGCCTGGGTCCACTGCCTCCCCACATTGACACTGGTTTCTGGCCTCCTCACCAAGGGTTTTATGTATATGTAAGTCTGTGCAAATTCTTCCTGCATGATGCTTACAGACCTTGCTACAGGCTGAAATTGGAACACACTTGCAGAAATTATCTCAGAGATATCTGGGTTCCCAATGCCTCACATGCTTGAAACAGGTCCTTCTTTGGTGTTGTGAATAGTTGTCCTTGTGGGGCACAGGGCAGCTTGGCTATACTGCTACAATGACAGAATCCACTGCCTTTTTTACTTGGCTCTCTCTCTTACAAGCCTGCTCTATTGTTGAGTTGTAGATTGTCATATATCTTCATGATGTTTCTTATCAACATTATTGTTGTGGGATATTTGATCATACCCTTAAATTTTTCAGACTGCCAATAAATTTTACATTGAATCAGAGAGCAAAGCTAGCTACTAGCTGACCAGAATTAGGCATAGAAGTTTAGGAGTACACAGTACTTATAGAGAGACACAGAAAGTTGTACACAGAAGTTTCTGTCATGCCCAGTCCTACAGTCATTCAGTCCCAAATAAATATACAGAGGCTTTTCTTAATTATAAACTGTTTAACCTTATTGCTCATGCTTACTGATAATTAGCTCTTATGACTTAAATTCACCCATAATTCTTGTCTATGTTTAGCCACATGGCTTGGTACCTTTTCTCAGTAAGGCATTCTCATCTTGTTTCCTCTGTATCTGGATGGTGACTGCATCTCTGCCTTTCCCCAGAATTCTCCTAGTCTGATTGCCTCATCTGTACTTCCTGCCTGGCTACTGACAAATCATCATTTTATTGAACCAATACAAGTGACAAATCTTTACAGTGTACAAGAGCATTATCCCACAGCAGGAAGTAGGAAAGAGAGGAGGTCACTGGTCACTATTCTGCCACTTCTCTGATCAATCAGGTTTTTACAGAAGTAAGTTCCAACTCTCTGAGCTTTAGTCACGGTAGAATGGACTCATAGCTATGGGTCCTGTCAGAGTACATAAGGCCAGAGGTACAGGTAAGGAAATTAAAACCATTTGTGACTAAAATAGCAGTAAATTTATGGGGACATGATTGGTTACAACAATAAAAAACCAATATTATGATTCCTCCAATTTCATAAACAAACTATAAAATAAAGAATCCTTCTGAGACAAATATTAGAAGGTGTTGTCAAAACAGTCGTAGATCATGTAGGTTGTACATAGCAAGGCACAAGAGCTGTTAATCCATCAAATGTACCAACAGCTGTACCTTTAAAATGGTCAACTGAAAAACAAAATTGTCTGAGTGGAACAATGGCCTTTGACATCAGAAAAATTATAGGCATTAGAACAGCTGGTACATGAGCAACTAAATGCTCGAGATATTTAAGAATCAATTAGTCCTTGGAATTCTTCATGTTTGACATTAAAAAGAGATGTGGAAAATGAAGAATGGTAACAAATCTAAGAGCTATTAATAGAGTGAGCCAGTCAATACACTCTTTGCAGCTTGGAATTCCCTTACTTTCTCTATTGCCTAAAAAATGGTCTATCATAATGATTGAAGACTTTTTTTCACTATACCTTTACAAAAACAGGATAGAGAAAAACCTGCCTTCACATTGCCTACTTATAAAAATTTCTAGTCTGTTAAAAGATATCAGTGGATATAGGTGAGAGAATCTATTTTTAATTAAGAAATAAATGCAGTTGAGAATTTAGAGAAAAGTCAGTTCTTATATGCTGTTAGTGGGCTTTTAAATAAGTACAGCCATTATGAAAAGCAGTTTGGGGTATCTTCAAAACATATATAAATAGGGCCTGGGAGAGTTCTCAGTGTGTAAAGGTGCGTGCTGCCAAGTCTGAATCTGCTCCCTGGGATTCACACGGTAGGAAGAGAAAACTGACTCCTGTATGTTGTTCTCTGACTTCCACATATTAATGTAGAAGACATGAACATGCACAGGCAGGCACACAAGCACACAAAATAAATAAAATTAAAATTAAAAAGATAGCAGTGTAAAATTCTTCCACAAGGGATGTTAAACAGCTCCACCTTGTGTCAATATTTTGTACAACAGCCAAATAATTCATAAACAATTTCCTCAATCTATGATTTACTGTTATATGGATGAAATCTTACTAACCGATTCAGGCACAGATACCTTAGGGGAAAAAGTTTGAAGAAGTAAAAGAAAGTTTGCCTTGTTGGGGATTACAAATTTCTCAAAAAAAAAAAAAGAGGAAATTCTACTAATTACCTAGAATGTATGATAGGTTTATAAAAATTCAACCACAGAAAGTACAAATCACGAGATATCATTTATGAACTCCTAATGATTTTCAAAAATTATTGGGAGATATTAACTGGCTATGATCCACAATCAGAATAACTGCTCTGATAACTAACAAATAATTTATTTCAAACTCAACAAAGTGATAATGATTTAAATAGTCCAAGAAAAATGTCAGCTGAGGCTGAAAGAGAATTGGCTCCGGTAGAAGAGAAATTTCAGGCTGCACCTGTGGGTCACTTGGATCCAGAGATCCAGAGCTTGACTGTATCCTCTCCATCCTCCCTTCCACACATTCTACTACAGGGATTCTTATGCAGAGAGATGATGTTCTAGAAGGGAGATTTTACCACAGAGAGAAAGAAATTTAAAGCCTTACCTAGAAGTGTCTGAAATGATTGTGAGAGGAAAATTGAAACTTTGTCAATTAATAGGAATAGACTCAACAAAAATTGAGGTGCCTTTTACTAACGCTGAAATTACCTCATTATGGGCAGAAAATGAACATTGGCAAACAGCTTTATTTCTTCAGAGAGACTAGAAATAAATATACCAAAATCAAAAAGTTTCAGTTAATAAAAAGAACTGATTGTATCCCCCGCTTACCAACAGTAAGAAGAACATGAATTTATGGAGCCCTATGCAATATGCTATACTGATGCAAAAATAAATCAGGAAAGGCAGGGATAAATCAGAAAATTTAAGAAAGGTGGGTTAAAGCCCTTATTATTCTGTTCAAAATTCAGAATTATATGCTATTCTCATGGTATTATTAGATTTTCTAGAACTTCTTAATATAGTTACTAACTCTCAATATGAAGAGTTGTTATTTTTATAATTCTTTCTTTGTCTTGTATGTATGTGTGTGTGTGTGTGTGTGCGTGTGTGTGCATTTTCTCTTTCCTTCTATAATGTCAATCATGCAAATGGGGGCTTGTCTAATGGTGTACACAAACTTCATCCTTAAAACATGTTTTTTTTTTATTCTTTTCACTTTTATCTGACTTGGTTATTCCAAAATGCTTGTTTACAAGCTTTACCTTCCTTAATCTAGAATGCTGTTGAGGCTTTCTTGTGGATATTTTTATTTCATTTATTGAGTGGTTTTGTTCCGTATCTGATTGTTTCTTTTATGACTTCCATTTATGTCTTTGTTGATTTTCTCATCTGTATCATGAGTCTTCCTAATTTTCCTACATTGTCTATATTCTTTTTTCTTGTTATAGTCCCTTAAAATCATCCTTCTATATTCTTTTTTAAGCACTTTGTCAATTTCCTTTTCTCTGCAATCTGTGTTAGAGGGCAAGATCGTAAATTAAGATGATCCTGTGCAATAAGAGCCTTTGTTGGAAAGGACAGAGAATGGGTTCTTGCTATAGGGCAATATAGCAATCTTAGTACCTTGGTAGCTCCCCAAGACTGTGCTTAGATGGTTTGAGGGCTACAGAGTTCTCAAGCAGCAAATGCCTTGAGTGTCTGTAATGTAAGTAGTGGACTTCTAGGGCCCTCCTGAATGCCCTATGCCTGATGAGTAAAGTTCCTCTTGATGTGGGGTTTACCTGAAGAGGTGGAGTATAGAAGCTGACTGCTCATTCCTTTCTTTATAAAGCAAGCGTATTTCCATACCACCCATGTGTCTGACACATTCACTTCATCTAACTGCCTCACACATTACACTGGGCAATTTCTGGGGTTTGGGGGGGTTGTTTTGTTGATATGAAGTCTCACTATACAGCTCTAACTGGCCTGGAACCTGCCAGGTGTACCAGACTTGTCTTGGACTCAGATATTCTCCTGACTTTTCCTTCCAAGTGCCAAAATCACAAGTGTATGATTCCATGCCTGACTAAACTGTTGTCTTTTCCTTGACATGATCCTTTTTGTAATAGGAAGTAGACTCTACACAACTATCTTTTGATATTACCTTATAAAGTTAAATTCCTAACATAAAAAGGAAAACTAAGTTTCCCTCTTCAAGACCACAAAATGCCACACTTCTCTAGGAACAAGGAGTTCAACAGCAGGAATAAGCAATAGCTTATTGGCCAGATTGACAAAATCATTGGTGAGAAGACATTAAGAAGTATGATGAAGAACATACTCACTGTCTTCGTTGTTACCTAACTTGAATGTTACAAATGCTTTCATCTTGAACTTGATTTACTTTTTCTGTCATCTGTATTCACATGTGTCTTTTTTAAAAACATCATCTGGGTCTCTGTCTCTGTCTCCTTACATCACCTGATGAAGGTTAATATTCAGGAGGATGCCTATATGTTTTTCTTTGGGTTCACTTTCTTATTTAGCTTCTCTAGGATCA
>NC_022010.1:96949132-96954124 GCF_000317375.1 Microtus ochrogaster
GAAAGGGCTCAGCAGTTAAGAGTTTTTGCTGTTCAATCATTATGACCAGGGTTTAGATCATAGTCCCAGGTAAAGAGCTAGGAATCTAAAGAAAGGTTTGAAACACCAGTTTGAAGCAGTTTAGTGCCCTATTCTGACCTATGTATTTG
This sequence comes from Microtus ochrogaster, assembly GCF_000317375.1. Classification (NCBI taxonomy): domain Eukaryota; kingdom Metazoa; phylum Chordata; class Mammalia; order Rodentia; family Cricetidae; genus Microtus; species Microtus ochrogaster. The sequence goes on from NC_022010.1 coordinate 96,949,282, forward strand.
CATATGTATTTACACACACACACACACACACACACATGCTCATGCAAGTAAACATGTAAATACATTTATGAATAAATCTTTATGAAAATATAAACAGATAAATAAAAACATTCTCTTTTCTAATTAAAGTGGTCTTTGATATTTTGAATGCTCATTGTAGTTTTAGTATTTGAGAATTTTATGGAGGAAACTGAGATTGTCTCAGGTTCTATTCCTTAAGTGATTGTTGGCATCTCCCATTAAGCTTAATCTCTCCAAGAGAAAGATCTGTGACATCTTGTTTTGCCATGTTTTGATGCTAGCATTTTCTAATACTCTGGAAAAGTTAGCTACATTTAATTTTTCTTCATTTTACATCTAAAAATGAATTGATATATGTCCGAACCAGAAACCCACAGTTGAGTTAGCATACAGATTGCTAAAACTTAATATGCTCATCCATTATATAAAATCCTTGTGGCCAAAAGGATCTGATTTCTTTACTAGTCTGAAGAAGTTATACAAACATGACAAAGTATCTTGGATCTGAACCGAAGACTAATTATAAAATTAACCTCTGATTCACATAGCCGGGAGGTACTGTGGTGAACTATGCACAGAAAGGGGAAATTGGGTGTAAATGTTTCTACTATGGCAACATGTTAGTTGCCAAGCAATTTTTGGGTTTTTGAATATTTGGAATTTTGAATGTTTGGGTTAGAATGTTCAGCTTGTATTATGTTACTGTTGAGGTGTCTCCACAAGCCACCCTTTACTCTAGTCACAGACTCAGGGTGGCTTTGCAGTGACTGGGAGAAGAAAAACTCCACCTCCTTCACCAGATCACACACTTCTCTTTAACCATCAACTGACACAAAGCACACACTAGACCTGAAATCTCACTATGAGGAAAATAAAAAATAAACAGTAGCCATTCTTCAGCTTCTACTCCTGGCAAACTTCACACTCTGTTTCATCGGGGGAAGAAAGGGGGGTCACAAAGAAACGTATGGTAGACCAGACGCCGTGCCAGCACCCAGACCATAAGCCCATACACCCAGTGTAAGCTCCCTGTTCTACCAGAGGCCACTCCAGCACCCAGATCCACAGAGCCCACACAGGCACCCAGACCCTAGAAGACCCCCAACTAGACAAGAGGCCACTCTGGCTGCCAAATCTCCAGCACCTAACTCAGATATAAACCCTCTTGCTGTTTTTTATTTTAACTAAATCTTTTTTTTTTGAGGTTTTGAAAAATGTTTAATTCCTCTTTGCATTCTACACCGTACCTGATATACTTAAGAGGCACTGGGTATGTATTTTACTGTATGAAATAAATTAATACTTCTATGTCCCTCCATATATATGTATATTAGATTTTTAAAAAATACCAATTCAAGTTCCCACTCCATCCCCTCCTCCCATTCCCTCCACAACCCTCCCACCTCACCCCCCTCCAATCCCAGCCCCCTGGCCTGGGAGTTGCTTCGGTCTGGATTCCAAATCCCAGCATCCCAGGTCCTGGGGGAGGGTCAGGACCACTCCCACAGGATATTTAAGTGGGCTCCCAGAGAAGGAACATGTGGTTCCAGGTTTGCATGAGCTCCCTGCTTTTTTGTCTTCCTCCCATGTGCTTGGCCGTCATCGTCTGTACTATACAGCATTTAGAATACAAATATTTATAAATACTGAAGATAAGAAAACATTAAATGGCTATCAAGTTCAAATTAATAAAAATTATTCATTTAAAATTGAGTGTGCAGATGGGCCTTAATGCAAATTCTTAGAGAGTGTATTTAACAGGTCTCTTGCCCTGCAACTAACTTCAGGAGAAAAACAAAGTTTATAAATTATATGTGTGTTACAGTATATATATATATATATATATATATATATATATATATATATATATTTCATTCCACACTTGAGAGGTGACTTAGACTTTTTTTCCTTTGCCTCCAGAGAACCAATGCTCATATGACACAGCTCTGATATTTTGTCACCCTGTCCTCTGTGCAACAACTCTTGTGAAGACTTGAAAGAAAATTCCTTTCTCTGAGCAAGTGGCAGTCGTTGGGTGCACAGTATGAGACCTTGCAAATAAATGATAATGTATGACAACTACGTCAGCTTTACAGACGCCAGTGCTCTTATCAAGAAAGACAGTATAATGCACAGGAACAAGGAAGTCCACAAAATGGAAAGGAAAGGGAGAAAATGCTGGCAAATTCTGTGGTATGTGACTAACACTGGGGTTCTTAGCACAATGCGGGAAAGGCTATGGAACAGTATCACAGGAATCTATATTTAAAGAGAGACAAGCAAAAGTGCGAAGATTGGGGTTAGCATGTTCTTCAAAGGCTATCAATTTTAGGAGAAAATATAGAGGCAGAGACACAATAGCCATGCTTTCTTACTCATAATACCTTAAAGTTGTAGATCTCAGAAGTTAGCAAGGTGTCCACAGAAAAGTGTGTCCATCTCTTCACCCACATTCACATTTACTCTCCTCTAGATGAGGCAAGTCCATTGCTGTGGGACAATGGTTTTACCCTGTGAAGATCTGTTTTTTGTACTTGTTTAATAAAATGCTGATTGGCGAGTAGCCAGGCAGGAAGTAGAGGCAGGGCAATGAGAACAGGAGAATGCTGGGAAGAGGAAAGCTTAGTCTGTAGTCATCACCCAGACACAGAAGAAGCAAAAGGAGAATGCCTCACTGATAAAGGTACCAAGCCATGTGGCTAACACAGACAAGAATAATGAGTTAAGATGTAGAAATTAGTTAATAAGAAGCATGAGCTAATAGGATAACCAGTTTATAATTAATGTAGACCTCTGTGTGTTTCTTTGGGACTGAATGGCTGCAGAACCAGGTGGGAAAGAAATCTCACTCTAAGCAAGTAATAAGGTCCAAGAACAAGTCTCCATGTTGGAAGAGAAAAGCAGGGTGTGAAGAGAACCAATTCCTTGTTTCTATGTTATTTTCCCTGGGTACAGACATAATCTTTTCTTCATTAAAAAGTTTGACTCTCAGCTAAAGGAGAAGGTTTGGGGTGTTCTCAGTAGAAAGATGCAATTTTTCCCATTTTTTTTTGTTTTCTGTCTCTTTCTTTTGGATTATAGTCAGAACCTAGGAATGATTTTTCTGATATCCCGTTCCTCACCATGTGACTATTTGTGTCCCATGTGTCCACCTTCCATGCCGACTTAAACAGCAGAGCTATTTTTTCTTTCTGTACCTTCTCCTCCCTTGGGCAGCTGCTGGGATTTATAGCTCACCTACCCCAGGGTGTTTTTCTTTTAAACTCTATTAAAATTGTCCTCGGGCTTCAACAAAAACTGTTTATTCCTGTTGCTGTAACTTCGACACAGTGGCTGTGCCCCACTCTACTGGGATTTCAGCTGCCAGTGTCAGCTCCAGTTACCGGCCTGCATCTCTAGCACTGGCCTGGCCTCTTAGGCCACAGCCTGGTGGGAATTCTGTTCCCACAGGCACCAGCTCTGTCACTGCCATTAAAGCTAGCTTTAACTAAATCTCTATCATTCTTTTTATAAATAATACTTGAGAATCTAAGGCTGGGGTGAAAACCTGCGAACTCAGAAAGACTGAGCAGAAAAAAACCCGGCCTTTTCTCCTTGCTGGCATCTCCAAAAGACCCATGTTCTCACCACCAAACCAGAAAAACCTGTGCCACTCCAAATCCCTCCCAATTACTTCCTGGGTCTCTTTATCTCTCCTGGATACCCTCTGATGCTCTTTGATTTCTTTTTTGTCAACTAGTTGCTCACTCAGTCTCCTGACCCCAGGTTAATTTTATTTAACCAACACAAACACAATCTTAGGGTTCACAGTGTGATCAAATATCCCCCAACATATTCAAAGTACCTGGATTTGATTATGATTCTATACATAGATATAGCAAAACATCACACTGTAGCTTATATACAATGCAACACAATTATTGTGTGACAATAAAAGTCAGACAAACAAACAAAAAGCAAGGATTTAGTCACCTAGGAACCTGTCTGTCAAGGAGACTACTAAGGGATTAGAAAAGCCTTTTTTTCCAGAGAGGCTAAGCAACAAGAAAAGATTAAAGGACGGGGGCACATGGAACATCATGGGAAGGAGAAATAGAATAGATGTCATGAGTGGACCTTCCTGAAGGTAAATGGAGGAAGAGTGGGTGAAGAGGGATTGGGAGGGGAAGAGCGAGGGGAAGCTGGGGTTGGGATGCAATACATGTGAGAAGAATAAATAAATAATTTTTAATAAAAGAAGAACCTTTTTCTTCAACTATAAGTAGCAATACTTTCTAGATATTAAAAATTTCACTTAATTTTGCTCAGAAATTAAAATATGTCCAGAAACAGTGGATATGGCTAAGCTCTTAAACTCACACACTTTGACATTTCTCAAAGGAATACGCTTTGTGTGTCTTTGCTGAACCACTGTCAATGTAAAGTTTTATATTTCCCGTGGTATCCAAAACTTTGTAAACTTTGAGAAGAGAATCATGTACATTTCTTTCTTGATACTGCAGGAAGTGACCAACACATATAGAATTTGTCATTAACTTTCAACTCCAGGCCAAAATACCAAAGATAAAATAAAAATGGCATCTGTAATGAGAATATATTATATTTCATGAATAATATAATATAGCACCTATGTACATAGAATTTATACTTTACTAAGTATTATTATAAAGATGTCTAAAGTATCGAGAAATGGTGTGTAGGTCCTGTATAAATACTGTGTCATACCTATAAGAGACTAGAGCATCTGCACTGATGTGGGAATGATTTCTTATTAATAAAGAAACTGCCTAGGCCCATTTCACAGGCCAGCCCTTAGGTAGGC
>NC_022010.1:96954224-96974692 GCF_000317375.1 Microtus ochrogaster
ATATATATATATATATTTCATTCCACACTTGAGAGGTGACTTAGACTTTTTTTCCTTTGCCTCCAGAGAACCAATGCTCATATGACACAGCTCTGATATTTTGTCACCCTGTCCTCTGTGCAACAACTCTTGTGAAGACTTGAAAGAAAATTCCTTTCTCTGAGCAAGTGGCAGTCGTTGGGTGCACAGTATGAGACCTTGCAAATAAATGATAATGTATGACAACTACGTCAGCTTTACAGACGCCAGTGCTCTTATCAAGAAAGACAGTATAATGCACAGGAACAAGGAAGTCCACAAAATGGAAAGGAAAGGGAGAAAATGCTGGCAAATTCTGTGGTATGTGACTAACACTGGGGTTCTTAGCACAATGCGGGAAAGGCTATGGAACAGTATCACAGGAATCTATATTTAAAGAGAGACAAGCAAAAGTGCGAAGATTGGGGTTAGCATGTTCTTCAAAGGCTATCAATTTTAGGAGAAAATATAGAGGCAGAGACACAATAGCCATGCTTTCTTACTCATAATACCTTAAAGTTGTAGATCTCAGAAGTTAGCAAGGTGTCCACAGAAAAGTGTGTCCATCTCTTCACCCACATTCACATTTACTCTCCTCTAGATGAGGCAAGTCCATTGCTGTGGGACAATGGTTTTACCCTGTGAAGATCTGTTTTTTGTACTTGTTTAATAAAATGCTGATTGGCGAGTAGCCAGGCAGGAAGTAGAGGCAGGGCAATGAGAACAGGAGAATGCTGGGAAGAGGAAAGCTTAGTCTGTAGTCATCACCCAGACACAGAAGAAGCAAAAGGAGAATGCCTCACTGATAAAGGTACCAAGCCATGTGGCTAACACAGACAAGAATAATGAGTTAAGATGTAAAAATTAGTTAATAAGAAGCATGAGCTAATAGGATAACCAGTTTATAATTAATGTAGACCTCTGTGGGTTTCTTTGGGACTGAATGGCTGCAGAACCAGGTGGGAAAGAAATCTCACTCTAAGCAAGTAATAAGGTCCAAGAACAAGTCTCCATGTTGGAAGAGAAAAGCAGGGTGTGAAGAGAACCAATTCCTTGTTTCTATGTTATTTTCCCTGGGTACAGACATAATCTTTTCTTCATTAAAAAGTTTGACTCTCAGCTAAAGGAGAAGGTTTGGGGTGTTCTCAGTAGAAAGATGCAATTTTTCCCATTTTTTTTTGTTTTCTGTCTCTTTCTTTTGGATTATAGTCAGAACCTAGGAATGATTTTTCTGATATCCCGTTCCTCACCATGTGACTATTTGTGTCCCATGTGTCCACCTTCCATGCCGACTTAAACAGCAGAGCTATTTTTTCTTTCTGTACCTTCTCCTCCCTTGGGCAGCTGCTGGGATTTATAGCTCACCTACCCCAGGGTGTTTTTCTTTTAAACTCTATTAAAATTGTCCTCGGGCTTCAACAAAAACTGTTTATTCCTGTTGCTGTAACTTCGACACAGTGGCTGTGCCCCACTCTACTGGGATTTCAGCTGCCAGTGTCAGCTCCAGTTACCGGCCTGCATCTCTAGCACTGGCCTGGCCTCTTAGGCCACAGCCTGGTGGGAATTCTGTTCCCACAGGCACCAGCTCTGTCACTGCCATTAAAGCTAGCTTTAACTAAATCTCTATCATTCTTTTTATAAATAATACTTGAGAATCTAAGGCTGGGGTGAAAACCTGCGAACTCAGAAAGACTGAGCAGAAAAAAACCCGGCCTTTTCTCCTTGCTGGCATCTCCAAAAGACCCATGTTCTCACCACCAAACCAGAAAAACCTGTGCCACTCCAAATCCCTCCCAATTACTTCCTGGGTCTCTTTATCTCTCCTGGATACCCTCTGATGCTCTTTGATTTCTTTTTTGTCAACTAGTTGCTCACTCAGTCTCCTGACCCCAGGTTAATTTTATTTAACCAACACAAACACAATCTTAGGGTTCACAGTGTGATCAAATATCCCCCAACATATTCAAAGTACCTGGATTTGATTATGATTCTATACATAGATATAGCAAAACATCACACTGTAGCTTATATACAATGCAACACAATTATTGTGTGACAATAAAAGTCAGACAAACAAACAAAAAGCAAGGATTTAGTCACCTAGGAACCTGTCTGTCAAGGAGACTACTAAGGGATTAGAAAAGCCTTTTTTTCCAGAGAGGCTAAGCAACAAGAAAAGATTAAAGGACGGGGGCACATGGAACATCATGGGAAGGAGAAATAGAATAGATGTCATGAGTGGACCTTCCTGAAGGTAAATGGAGGAAGAGTGGGTGAAGAGGGATTGGGAGGGGAAGAGCGAGGGGAAGCTGGGGTTGGGATGCAATACATGTGAGAAGAATAAATAAATAATTTTTAATAAAAGAAGAACCTTTTTCTTCAACTATAAGTAGCAATACTTTCTAGATATTAAAAATTTCACTTAATTTTGCTCAGAAATTAAAATATGTCCAGAAACAGTGGATATGGCTAAGCTCTTAAACTCACACACTTTGACATTTCTCAAAGGAATACGCTTTGTGTGTCTTTGCTGAACCACTGTCAATGTAAAGTTTTATATTTCCCGTGGTATCCAAAACTTTGTAAACTTTGAGAAGAGAATCATGTACATTTCTTTCTTGATACTGCAGGAAGTGACCAACACATATAGAATTTGTCATTAACTTTCAACTCCAGGCCAAAATACCAAAGATAAAATAAAAATGGCATCTGTAATGAGAATATATTATATTTCATGAATAATATAATATAGCACCTATGTACATAGAATTTATACTTTACTAAGTATTATTATAAAGATGTCTAAAGTATCGAGAAATGGTGTGTAGGTCCTGTGTAAATACTGTTTCATACCTATAAGAGCCTAGAACATCTGCACATACAAGTATTCATTGGAGGAAGTTCTTGTACCATGGATACTGAAGCTCAATGCATATAGAACTTGTTCTTAAGACATGTTTCATGCAGATCTCAGTGAGTTTAATCAAATCTCTTTTCTGCCTATAGTAAAATCCATGTCAGAGTAACATAGCAGAACATATGAAGATCAGATGCAACCCCATCACACCCACCTGTGAAATCAGCAGATGTCTGAAAAGAAGCAGCTAAACCCGTGTTTCTCTTGTATTCTCTGTCTTGGAAGAAGACATCAATATCTACTCAGTCTTCGAGAGTAAGAATCCCAAGGCCTAATTTGAGGTTTAATTATTTCTGTATCTCTAGTGAACAGCAAAGAGCTTCTTAAAACCTTCCCATCACACATCATTCTTTAAAGATTAAACTTATTACAATGCATTCAAGATATTCTGAAGAGATTCTTCATGCTGAGGTCAAGCCACACCCTGTTCTAGTATACCCTATATTTTATAAAAGAATGGTATTTCAGGCTGGGTTTTTTTCATGGAAGACTTTATCTTGCATGCAGTGTTTGACTTCATTTTGAGGGTAAAGGATGAGTGAGATCTTGGGTGAAGCCACAAACACCATCATCGGCCCTGCACCATCTATGAAGGACACACTGATTAATGAGCTCCTCCTGGAGGTAGAAAGAGTTCTGCCCTATAACTTTGTTGGGATGAATGGAGACTATAGGACCATGTAGGCATGTTCAAACTGTATCCAGAAAACCAGCCTAAGAACTCATCAGACATGGCAGATTCACCCTTGGAAAGGGTGAAATTCACATTCCTAAATGACACATAGTGGTGGGCTTCCAACACTGTCCCAGTGTACCTGCACTGATTCAACACACGATGTAGATCAAGAACTGACAGCTGCGCACTTCTAACTGCCCTGGGGGTTCTACTTGACAGTTGTCTATCTGTCCACCTGTCCGGCAGTCTGGGCTGAACTCCTCCACTTCCTACTTCATACCCAGTTCTGATTTTCTCTGCAGTTGGCTGCATCTTCACTCTCAAACCTGACTCTTCTGAGGCCTGACAGCAGCAGCATCTTCCCTGAGGCTCGTCTTGGGTCCCTTGCCTCATCAACACTGGCTACCAACACATCTGCTAGCCCACTTCTGAATCCTTTTAAAATCAGGTATACTCTTTTAACTTATGTTCATTTTGTAAGCCACATATATGCATATATAGAAAGATATATTTACTGTGTAATGTGTAGTATGACAGTTATTATTAAAGTCGTGTATCTTAGAGAAAACTCTACTTCTAAACCAGTATAATTTCTCACTCCACTCTAAATGCTCATGCCTCCAGAGAAGTGTAGCTCTCATCTCTCATCAAAGCAGCATCTTTCATAGCAGAGACCATCACAGAAAGATAAAACTGATAACAATGCAGAGAATAACTGAAAATTTGTGCTCAGCATTGAGGGATACATGTGCGATATAACTTCTGTATCTAAGGCTCGGGAAAAACCAGATGATCGGGAAGTCCATTGCCAGAGTATGTCTTCTAGATATGAGAAGGAAGCCATACCCATGGAGCCTCAACAATATGTATAGCTGCCTAACTTGTACCAAACGATGACAGCATCAGTTGACATGCCAATGGGGGTGAGAGAATCTTACAGGGTCCCACCCCTAGATGAAGCACTATAGGCAATTAAAGACTACTGCAAAAGGGAGAATCAGACATCCCCAAGGATAAGCCCCCTAATGGTTATCCAATCCCAAGTAGTCAGCCCCAAGAAGCATACATGCAGGCAATGTTAAATGGACTCAGCAGGCTATTATATATTGATTCACCTATGGGTGCAACAATTCTTAAAGAAAAGAAAGAAATGCCTTTGAGAGGGAATGGAAAGTGATGGAGAGAAAAGAGGTGGAAGTGGAAATTATCCAATTATATTTTAACTAAATTTTTATAAAGTCTTTAATAAAATAATCTGCTCTGAATTTGGCCAAATTATCATGGTAGGCAAATAACTGATTTTGAAATGTATTTGAAAGAGGGAGAGAGAACATAAAGTTGGGTGGGTAAGGAGGTGAGGAAGATCTGGGGGGAACTGGGAAGGAGAAAGAATATGATCATAATATATTTATGGGCTCCTCCAGTGGTAGAAGCCTGGCCCTGCCAGCTGACCATATCAGCTATCATCTAGGTCCAGTACTCAGATCCAGCACTTTGAGTTGGTCCACCTGAACATTTACCCAATCTATGAGCTCCTGGAGCCCGTGAAGGAGCTGGTACTGCAGCACCAGAACTATAGAATCACCATGACTCTGCCAATAGCAGGATATTCTACATATGTGTGTGTGTGTGTGTAGTATATGTACATATATAATATATGTACATATGTAATATAGTCACAGTCAGTGTAACATGATATAGTAGATAGAGATATATTATGAGACCCACTGTAGTTTCCAATGCCACGAAGATGAAAGATTATTCTATGGAGAGGTGGGCAAGTTAAGAAATGAAACAGTGAGTGAGTGTTGAAGGGAGGAAGTGGAACTGGAGACAGAATGGCAGCGTTGGGTGTGAGAGAAGCCTGCAGTGGATGGGGAACATGCTATTGCCAAGTCGGGTTGACAGGGTCATGGGATGCAGTCTGGAGCTTGCACTGCAACTCAGCCCCAAATATGCTGCCCAGCCACACAATCGTCCTGATTCTGAGCAAGGACAAGATTTCCAAGATGAAGAATGGTCTATTTTCTGGATTGGACTGCCTCAGAAGACCTCTAGGGTCTGTGCTGCCCCTATAGGTGGTTGCCCTGGTGCACTGCCCCAGGTTGTGAGAAAGCCTGAGGTTCATAAGGATGTCTGTGGTCCTAGAGAAGCCAGTAGTCATGTTTATGTCCCTAGCATGAGTTAGCACTGAAGGCCATATAGATATCCTTGGTCTGGGACACTGTCTGAAGCCGTGTTGGTATCCATGAACCATGCTGCCACCAGGGGTCATATAGATAAGCATTGCCTGAGCTGCTACCTGAGTCTATGGAGATGTCCTGATCTGTGAGGCTGAGGTGAGCCAGGTCTTGGTCCATGGGCCTACTGCAGCCAGGGTCTGTGTTACTATCAGTGGCTTGGGCTACTTCTGAGAGCTATGTAGATGTCTGTGGTCTAAGCTGCAGCCTGAACCCATGTTGATATCCAGGGGTTTGCTGCCACCAAGGGTTTTGACAGAGTCTGTGGCCTATGAAGTGGTGTTGATGTCCATGGTCTGTCACCAGAGACCATGCTGAGGTCTGTGGCAATGCTGACATTGAAGACCACGTGGATGTCTTTGATCCATGCTGCAATCTGCAATTCTATGCTCTTGGTGACAATAAAGGACAAGAAAGCTACTTTTGCCATGACATTGATTGCAGACTCACAGCTAAGGGAGAGGGACATAGGCTTCTGTGACAATCCCTACCTGCATTTCACCCCCAACTCCCACTGTTACTTTAGTAGACAGCCACCAAAGTGAACTCTTAAAAATTATGGTATGGATGCTGAAGTGTAGCTCTGCACAACTGATGGGTTCTGGCAGGGTTCAGGTGAAGAACTCTGTTTTCTTTAAGGGGCTAGCCACCAAGACCTTGCTCCACTGAGTAGATGTGCAAACACAAATTGACCTAGTATTATTTTCTTCTTCTATTTTTTTTTTAGGGGCCAGTCCCAAGGGTGTGGGAGCGGATCTGGGAAGACTGGGAAGAAGTGTGCTTAGCATTCAACATGTGAAATTCCCAAATAATCAATAAAAATATTATGAAAAATGTATAAAAATTGACAAAAAGAAATTGTTCCACCTTATGAGTTTATTGTTATTCAAACTGTTCTGACACTCCGGGAAGACAAAGGCATGTGCACAAATCATGTGTTTGTGAAGTCATGTGCTCACGACACCTATGCGCCTGTAGGCATCCCTCCATCCTAGCAGTCCATCGGAGTTTGCTGTTTCCTGAGCACACACTGTCACACCTCTGTCAAAACACCATCAAGGGAATGCCTGGCGGACAGTGTCTTGGGGAACTGGGAGAGAGGCTCCAGGATAAAAAGGCAAAGGACCTTTACCTCAGGTGTGTTTATTCCCTGGATTGTCCTTGGCCATGATTTTGCCTCCTATGACAAACATTTACATTCAGTTTATAGACACGTTGATTCCTGTTGGATGTCAGAACATAGCTATAAAGCCTGATCTGGTGAGTGTACCCCGAATCTGGATATGACCTTCTGCCTTGCTTTTGTGATGTCCCAGACATACTCTACAGTGTGTGCCAGGCGCTGTGTTTAAATTGAGAAAGTACTGGGAAAGGGCCGATCTCTTAATCTGTACTATGTGCTTACTGACCTTTGTTTACATGTTTTCCTGAACTTCTTTAGGTCATTGCTTTCTTCGATTTATCGTACTGCAACTTGATATGCCATGTTTGTTGATAACCATGGGAGACCTTCCCTTTCCAGACTCCAAACCACCCTCCTCCCCCACACACATGAAAAGAACCTTGTGAATTCATATTGTTTTCTTTTTTTCTGTTTTTCTTGCTTAGTCCTACCACAAGTTGATATGCCATTCTTTGTTGATATCCATGGGAGACCTGCCCCCTTTTATGAACAGAAACAGAGAGAAATGTGAGGGGGAGGTAGGGAGAAGGAATGGGGGGAGAAGAGAGAGGGGAAACTGAGGTCAGGATGCAAAATTAAGAAATACATTATTAAAAAGAGAAGCAATTCAAATATTTCCTGGAGAACCTCTCCCATAAGTCTCATGAGGGAAAATAGTGATCCTACAAATTCCATGGACCCACTTCTGTCCTTGCTAGCATCTCTAGAGTGGGTTTTTATGTTATCAGGCTATTTTTGAGGTTGCTTTTCCACTCTATTAGAATCTTAAGACGAGGAGAAAGACTAGTTAGTATCAGATGTCCAATAAATTCTTTGAATGAAGAATTCACTGATGAGTTAATACGCTGCCAAGTCATCTGAATGTCCCCTGATTTCCAATGTGTTGAGCCGCCTCAGAGCTCCCAGAAGCTGCCTTTTAAAGTGTCTTCTGAGGTAATCTGCTGAGTCTTGTCAGGGCAGGTATGCAAGATTAAGAGATAAAATGAGAAAGCAGAGCCTTCTCTTAGGAGATGAAAAAAGGGAAGGAGGATGGTTTGATCTAATTCTAAACCATCAATCTCTGCATGACCCTGGACAGACCAGTCAGCAACTTCAGAACATCTCTCACCCGATAGCAGCTACTCAGAAACACATTTTCACAGGAAGAAAACAAGAGAAAGGTCATAAACCAGTCTAAAAGTCAAAGGCTTTGCTGTTGGCTCCCCCAGCATGCGAATGTCACAAATCATCTTGTGAAGTTCAAGCTTCTCATCTGAACATTATGAAGCTTGGCCAGCTGCATTTCCTCACAAATTAAATTTTCATTTCCAATTGCTGTGGCAGCAGAGATGCGGGCAAATGATGGATGGTACTGAATAACACGCATACGGGACACTGGAGCTTAGCAGCCTTGGTCCTGATCAGTCTGATCGCCCAGCCTGTCCGACTGACCGTGGCATCAGACATATATGATAACTAATGCTTCATGAAGATCTCACTGTACTGGATCCTGTGGGAGTCTTGACCTTCCTGTTATGCTTCCTAAGAATCATGTGACTTATTCTCGTCATCTTTATCTCACACTAGAGATAGAACAGAACCTGTCTTATGGGTTGGCATATCACGGACTCTTTTCCCAGTGGCAGATTTGGCAAGATTTGGTGGATAGGTCCACAACCATACACATATAGGCAGCACTAACTGAACTTAGTGAGCTATCAAAATAAAAACCAATTTAGGGAACATGAAGTTAGAGGGAGTTCTGTTGAGAGAAAATTGTGAGTTTGAGGTGGGAAAAAGAAAAGGATATGATGATGTTTTCTTGTATACCTATGTGAAATTCTCAAAGACAAAGGAAAAGTAATGTTAAAAAATAAAATGTCTTTCACAGATTAAGTCTGTGATAAAGCTACCCCATGGTTAAACACATGCACAGGCCTAGACAATGTGTTCCCCCAGCCGAGATTCCTCATCCATAACACTAATGTTAAAACATAAAAAAAAAAGGGGGGGGAACAAATCATACTGCATTGATTGGATATGAGTTTCCTAAGAATCCACTTTCTGGAACTTTCTTTTCAATGCCACTATTGATAGCACACCAAACAAGATTTTTACAGAAAAGAATTAAGACCCCAGTTACATTTGCATTTTGATATACAACAAAATCTGTCACAAATACTTATTCCAAATGGGCTATATCAATACTTAAAAACATCTCTTGAGACTAAGCCGCCAACAGTAAAAATGTGGTGAGGAGTGAGATCTCATGAGGGTGCACTGAGCAGATCAACAGAGCAGGTGAAGGAAGGCAAGGCAGTAAGAGGCAGACCCCTCAACTGGAACTGTTTGCAGGTATTCAATTGTATGGCGCTCGGCCTCACAGTGCTGCCATCTACAGGTATTCAATTGTATGGCGCTCAGCCTTACCGTGACACCATCTACAGGTATTCAATTGTATGGTGGCTCAGCCTTACCGTGCCACCCCCTACCTTGAGAGGTGATGGAATCATAGCAAAGAGGGGAAAGCAGATATCAGGAGAATGTGCTCTAGATCCTCTGGGGTAGCAGTGGTTCCTTCAGTATGCCCTACTCACAGATGGCCAGAAAGAAAAAATGCCAGTGAAGTCAATCACACATCAATTTCAAGAAACAAAGACACATGGAAGCCCTTGTCAAGAGTACAGAATCCCACAGAGATGATAAACAACCATCACATCACTGAACAATCCTCTTACATAACAACTCAGTGGGAAATAGGAGTAATCACGGAGTCAGAAATTCACAATTAGAGTCACTTCTTCCTATAACTGGATTTTATTTGAGAAGTCATTGCCCCTCTATTTCCTGATCCATTAAGTATAGGAGTTACATAAGTTAATTGTAAGGTCTCTGCCTTGATATATACCTTAAAATATGAGCTTACATACCATAAGAGCCAGACTAGATAATTTGAAGCAAAAAATTATGTGGCTTATTGCAACAGAATAAAGATGAATAATAATAGCTGTGTGCCTGTGTCTTAATCATGAAACTGGTGCCCCCATCAACTTTCATTTCTATTTCAAGTCAGAACCAGCTGAATTCTTTCCAGTTATTACCAGCCATTACCAAAATTGGCTGTTTTTTAGCAAGAACTAATGACTAATCATTTATGTTGCAATTTTTTGTCTAGAAATATTTTCCTTGAGATTTGAAAGCAATGTCTCCTAGAAAGAGATTCTTAAACGCCACCGGCAATTCCTGGGTTTAGGAGATGAATGCACACATGGATTCTCCCTGGAGTTCTCTTTCCTGGAATAGGCTTCCTTTGGCGGTGTTGGAAAGCAGCGTCTTTTGGACTGAAAGGATGCTGGAGTGCCTAGTGTGGCTCAAGCTTTCACAAAGACTCCCTCATTCTTCCAATCGCATGAAGCAAGGTAGCAAGCACAAATTAGCCATTCACAAAACCCATGTTCTCTTCTTCTCAGCCCATGTCTAGGCTGTGTGAGCATGACTCCTCCCTCATAAGCATGACCTAGTGGCTGGAAACTCGCCCATGTAATGTGAGAAGGTGCAGCATCTTCCCTATGCCATCTCCTGCAGTCTGAACTTCTGCAGCTACCTGGAAATCTAGTGTGAAAAGAACAAAGGAAAGTGCTGATATTTTTAAAAACATCTTACAGAAAGGGCTACCCACTAAGCAGGGACATACCTTCACAATCTGAATGTATAGAAAATAAATTTTTATTGTGTTAAACCCTCAAGGCTGGAGTTTATCTTTGATAACAATGAGTCTCACCATGGCTAGTACTCAAATTTGGTGCTAATATCACCATCTCCAGTTTATACAGGAGTGCCCAGGGATTCAGAGAGATCAAAGGATTTACTTTATTGTCAACATGGTTGAATTAAATTCAATGCAAGACCTTCTACCTCTGAGTCCTGTGACTTTTGCCAAATAAAACTGTCGCTCACCCCAAATCCTTGATTTTCAGAAGATTATATGTGTTTTGCATACCACTTGAAGACTTTATTTCACAAATGGAACATTTCTAGACCCATCCCCCAGAATCTCATACAGGGATAAGAGACAAGTCTATGGATTCACATCTGGCCAAGAACTACCAGACAGCTTCAGTTCTGTCCTCATTTTAATAAATCCGTTTGAAAACCAATGCAGCTCTTAATCCCAGGATTTGCAATTATAACTTTTGTCTCTGGGGTAAGCTCTAGAGGAAATTCCCTTCAGTTTCAAGTAAGTGTTGCTTTCCTGACCATTGTTAACAATGGAAAAGGACAGGTACTTATAGAAGTCATTCTTTAAACCAGTTTGGGGGATTTTGCCACAGCAGCTGCAGTAAGCCAATCTGGATACATCTGGCAGTGCTGTGAGGAGAGGGTGAGATCAAAGACAAACACTGAGATCTGTTAAGGACTTCATCATCACACCCGGTGTAAGATCATGGATGCGGAGAAGTATCGCTATGAACGAGGGATAGAGGAAGTGTACAGCGAAAGACTTGAAAGACCCCCTGTTGCCACGAAGGAAGGCAGAACAGCTCTTACTGTTTCATTACACATATGAGGTCATATCTGGCAACAGTGAGACAACTTGACAGGCAATGATTGGCACCATTAGCCAAAAGAAGACAAACTGGTCCGGTGGAAGGTTTTAAAAGACATTTCCTTATAGTGAAATGGTCTTCTCTATCCCGTCCAACCTGTGTGTTACTGCAAGTTCTTACAGAT
Organism: Microtus ochrogaster; assembly: GCF_000317375.1. Taxonomy (NCBI): domain Eukaryota; kingdom Metazoa; phylum Chordata; class Mammalia; order Rodentia; family Cricetidae; genus Microtus; species Microtus ochrogaster. The sequence continues at coordinate 96,965,969 of NC_022010.1, forward strand.
ATTTTTGCATGTTCACATGAGCTTTTGGTTTATTAAAAAAAGGATATTGTTAAGCAGCTCAGGCTGTCCTCAAACCCGCCATTCTCCTGCAGTAGCCTCCTGTGTGCTAGGATTACAAGAAGAGGCTGAAATGCACAGCCATTTAAAAAATGCCTCTTGAGGGTCAGTGAGAACTCAGCAGGTAAATGGACTTGCGTCCAAACCTGACAACCTGAGTTCCATTGTTGGAGCTCACACAGTGGAGGGAGAGAGATAGCACAATAGAGACAAGCTATTCTCAGAGCTCCATACATACACTGTGGCATGCACATGCACACACACATGTCTATGTGCAGACATAAATAAATAAATACTTAGAATTGCTTAGTAGAAGAAAACTAGCATAGAATTTCCAATCCAAATGATTAAGCCACATTTTATATCTCACTAGGACACTCATTTGAGGGTGGAACTGTTGGGGGAAGCTGTTAGTTTGTCCTCCACTTCCCAGAATACGAAATAATAACTCAGAAACTATACTATTTGCAGTACTGTTTGGCAAATAGCTTAAGCATATTGCTAGCTAGTTCTTAAATCCTAAACTAACCCATCTCCATTAACCTGCGCATCACCACGAGGTCGTGGCCTACCAGCAAACACTGCAGCATAGGTTCTCATCTTCTGTGGAAACAAAAGAACTTTTTTCCAAAGCAAGATATCTTTAGACCCAAATTTTGAAGTCAGGATATCTTTGAAACATATGTTGGTTTATCTTAGCAGCCCATACAATATCTCTCTTTATTTAGTTCCTTCTCAGTCAAATAATTTAAAGAAAACAAAACAGTATACATAAACCAGAGTCTCTTTGTATATTACATCTTTACATGACTTATTTTTCTTTATTCCTTTACTTTTTCTACAAGTTTACTGTCTCTTTAAAGACTTTGTTTTATTTTTTTAGAAACCATTTACTTCTGTTTTATAACTCTCCATACTCTTTTTCTTCTCTCTCCCAAGCCTATGTACATATTTTAAACATCCTGTGACAATTTGGAGGTCTTTTTTCATCTGAATTTGTCTTTATTTTGTATCTGTAATCCTTTTCTGTCCAGGAGCACTTCTTAAAATGCTAAGTGGCATGGCTAGGACTAAGGCTGCTTTGCCTTTTGGCTCTGCCCAGTCCAACATGGCAGAGGTCTGTTTACCACTTCTGCAAGTTGTGCACACCATCTCAGTTCCAGGAATACAGCAGGTCCATGTTGTGCCATTAAGCATTTTGTAACACACTGCTCACAAATCCCATTTAAATGTTCTATAGCCCAATCTCACCAGAGAGTCAAAGCCATTTGTGCTGGTGAACCAGGAGGTCACCATTTTTAAAAAAGCTGTGCAGTTTTTTCTGCACCCCCCCTTGCAGACAGAGCCTGTCTGAAAATTAAAATTGTTACTAAGAAGCCTCATTTGGCTTCCATTTTATGGATCTAAACGCCTTTTTAAAAAATAATTTTTAATAAGCTCTCTTAGACTTCATGTGGAAATTCTTGCCCCATGGTATACCAATCTGTTGCAGGAGGCTTGGCCCCCTGAAAAATCTTTGACAGGAGTAAATGGCCCAAATGATCCAACATTTCATAGGACCTATGTTGGTGTTTTCTCTGAGTTCTACATCCATAACAGCCTCAAGACGGCTGGTTGAGATAATTAAGCCTCACAGAATATTCCAACAAGGACTTGACCATGATTCTAAATTTTCTTTAGGTCCCCATAAGATTATTAGCACCCCAGTCAGCAGGAAGTAGCCTAGAAAACTATACTCATACTCTCGAAAACTGGATTATGGATGTTTGTCTTTGTTTAGAGTGTTGATTACAAGTTGCTATAGATAATGGTCAGGAAAAAAAAACTAAGCAACGGAGGTTAGATTCAGAGGTCTTGTTTTGAAGAAAAGGGAGGGGGTGCTGTGGGACAATGGTCTTGTACCCTGAAAAGATTTGTCACTTTTATTAGTTTAATAAAATGTTGATTGGCCAGTAGCCAGGCAGGAAGTAGAGGCAGGGGGATCAGAATAGGAGAATTCTGAGAAGAGGAAAGGCTCAGTCTGACGTCACAATAATAAGAAAAGATTCTAGATTCATAAGAACAAAGTATAAAGTCTTCACTGAAAATATTTATGTTTCTAAACATGGGTAGAATTTTTCTGAAAATCCAAAGAGACTTGATGAGTTTTTACCAAAATCAAGGTCATAACAGCAGAACCAACTCTGTCTTCCCTGTGGGTAGTTCCAGAGTCCACTCTTAAATTCCTGTCCTTTGGCCAACTCCCTATATGTTCCTTTGACTCTTAGAATTTTGTGTCTTTTGCATTTAAAGTCAAATATTCTAGAGGTAGCACATGCCCTCAGTAATTGCCACAGTTTTAAAATAAGCAAGTACCAAATAAGAAAAACAGAGTAATATCACCATACATTGAGAGCTTGCATAATGCCTCTTCAAAAACATTCATATACAATGTTATATAAAGCTTTTGAAAGTAAACCAGGAAGCTTGTGGAGGTTAACATACAGCAGAGAGGAAAGTCTAGCAATGACTCTACAACACTGAACTACAAGCTTTCTAAGGCCCAGGAATCCTATTTTTCTTTATTACTGAAAAACTGACCTGGGAAGGACATTAGCATTGATTGAACAAAAGGCAGAGGGAAGAGATGGAAATTGGAAGGAGAAAAAAACTGAGTTCTGAATTTGGCAAAAAAAAAAAAGTGCCCATAAGCTCCACAGTAGTGTGTATGTGTACCAAGTGCCACCATAATGTGGGTGTACCAAGTGTCACAGTAACGTGAGTGCCATGGTAGCGTGTGTGTACTGAATACCACAGTAGCATGTGTGTACTGAGTGCCCCCATAGGGTGAGTGTACCAAGTGTCACAGCAGCATTAATCTACCAAGTGCCACAGTAGCGTGTGTGTACCAAGTGCCACCATAGTGTGAGTGTACCAACTGTCACAGTAGCATTAATCTACCAAGTGCCACCATAGTGTGAGTGTACCGAATGCCACAGGATGTCACTTCAAAGTATTTAATGTGTTAACTTTCATGCCATGTGTATTTTACCATATAAAATTTTTATCACGTATCTCATAACCAGAGTATAAATGACCTCCATGTCCCCAAACTTGCGATAAAGTCTTTCAGACATGCAAGCACACAAGTGCCTTAGGAAGGAGATTTACTGAAAATCAAAGAAAGGAAGTACTGTCAAATGTCTAGATGGGGGTAGTCTAAACAGAGGCAGATAGAAAGCAGGAAAGCACCCCACAAAGGCATGGAACCCTTCTAACACAGACTGTTGAGGCCACAGCTAAGGGAAACAAGACACTGTCCCCCAACCTCTGTCTTCAGAGTTCCCAGAGCTTCTGGAGAAGCCATGCTTTAAAAAAACTGAAAAGCAAAAACACCTCCATCCCCAATAAGATACAGCTCACTGAATTTCTGGATCAAAGAACAGATGGTCCCTTGAGACCTGGGTTGCACATATTATATTAGTTTATTCCTGAAAGCAGAGGCAGGAGATGCTATACCACTGCTTCTGTTTCCCAAGTGAGCTAAGGACTGAGGAGGTAAGCAGACTCCCACAGAGGAGCAAAAGCTGCAGTTTCCACACTGATGGAGTACTAGATAGAAATTGCATTTCTTGGCCTTAGGCTAAGAATCATCACATCTCTATCTTTAAGACTCTTCTCCAAGACAAACTTAAAATTTACTATGTAATATGGCAAAGGATGGAAAGAACGTTCAAAACCCTAGTGTAAATTATATAGTGTTATAATAGCAAAAGCAATAATAATAATTCCCCAAATAGAAATGGAGATCAGCAACAGCTTGGCAAGATTGCTGCAATATACTTGGGTGTTTGCAGTACAACAAACAGCCCAAACAAAACAGTGTCATATCAGAATATAGCATGTATCTCAATATGTATTTTGAATATACTCTCTTACTTATTGGCATTGATTAGTCACATAAATAAAAAGAGAAACCATCTATTCATTGGAACCTAGAAAGCAGAAAAGTAAATAAATACATACATACATAAAATAAAAAATAAAATAAAATGGTCTATCAGCCTCTGAATTTTCCAAATCGTGTGTGAGTGAGTAAGAGAAATGGTATTTGAGAATCACATCAGCTGAAACAGAAAGGTCCATTTAGCACATCATCCCCTCTCCCCACACACAGTGATCTGTAATTTAGAACAAACTGGAGCATTTTGGAAAGTCTCAGCAATTCTTTTTAAAAGAGAGGACATGGAATGAGCATGCAGCAAAAGCCATGTCTTCTTTAGTGAAAGATGCGTGTGAGTCAGAGCCAACATTGCTTTGATAAAGGGGACCTTGGAAGAAGAGTCAGCAGAGGGAGAAATTGAAAATACTGCATCTATATAGAAATCATCTATACGTTCTGCCTCTGAAAAGCCATCAGTAAAATAAGAAAAACACTTTGTACTGACGACAGAGAATGATGCGTGGAGCCTCCGCACGCAGCTCTCACTAGGAAAAAAGGCATCTGCCACTTCCGGCGCTTGCCCGCTTCTGTCTCTATTTTGTCTAATGATGGTCCATTTCTCTGTATGTTGGGGCAATTCTGAAGAGAACATATTGAGATGTGCTACTGGACACAACAGACGAGAAGGGTGAGCACAGGCGCACTGGTAGCCATGTCTGTGTTGGAGCAATCCTGAAGAGAATATATTGAGATACGCTTCTGGACACAACAGAGGAGAAGGGCGAGGGCAGGCGCGCTGGTAGCCAGCTCTCACACTGCCATGAAAGGCGAAGGGAGTTGGCACATGGACTTCCCACCCACCCAGACAGCTTGGTTTATCAGCTTAGGGACTGCAGGAAAGGGCAGCGAGGTTGTGAGGGTTGAAACAAACCCATACCGGAACTGGAGTTGTTTTGTACCTCAGAGGTAGAGTATTTGGCTAACTTACACAAGGATCTTGTTTCAGTCTTTAGTACCACACAAGCACAAAAGAAAAATTATTAAGAAATAAAACAATGTTCCTGAAGCTTTTCGTAATTCTCTCCTGCCAGATATACCCAATATCATTGACTCATTGTGTCTGGGACCACAGATTTGTTCCAAAGAGCAAGGGGAGGTTACAATTAGAGTCAGTCCTTTGATTGCAGCGTCTCTCGAGGCCTAGAATCAAGGATGCTTCCTTCTTTATTCTCCCTCCAGCCCAGCCGATCATAGAGGGATCATTTCAAAGGTTCCCTCTGTGCTCTTTTGATTAGGAAAGCATGAACTCTGGTCCTCCCCTCTATTGCTTGCTTTACCGGGCAACTTTCTGAACTCCTTTACTTCCTCAACAGCTTATCTTTTGCTTCCACGGAAGCCATTCTGTGGGCCCCTCAAATTTTCAGGGAATTATAGAAGTCAAATCAGTTGTCAAATTTCACAGTGCTTCACCACAGCCCCTATTTACCCACACTCTACCAACGAGAAAACATAATGTGATCTCTAGCTGGTCTGGGGTCGCAATCACCACACCTGCTCTCTGGGCTCACAAAGGGAAAATGTCAGAACCTGATCAGTGGAGAATTATTCTTAAACAACAAAACCCCCACAAATAAAGGAGTCAGCTGAGGCATGTGGTTGCAAGGCCAACGAATGCAGGTTTATTGAGAACTACACAGAGCGACAAGCTCCCTCTTTCAGAGACACAAAAGCAGAAGCCAGGAAATACAGCGGCAGGGTGAAGACATGGGCTTTTGGCAACAGAGCCTCTGGAAGTATCACGAGACCTCAGACTGGACTGAGGGTGGCAAAGGCTTCGGAAGCATCAGGAAGCATACACGGCACCAAAAATCAAACCTTAAAGTCATCTTAGTGCTGGTAAGAAAGATTTTAGGGCGTCAAAGGCAGCCTGTGCATAGCTAGCCGCCAGCAGCTGGGCAGTCAATAACGGTCAGAGGTGAAGTACTCAAGCAGCGTACTGGAAGATCCTGGAAACACAGCTGGTTGAGCAGGAGACTCAGCTGGCTCACTGGCTCCTAAGCATTTAGCAAGTTCTTCGGCAGCTGGACACACAGGACTGCTGGTATGTCCTGGTGACTCCACAGGTTGGTTGGCAGATGGTGGAGATGCCGCCCACTGGTTGGCAGACAGTAGAGATACCTCCCACTGGTTGGCAGGTGGTTGAGATGCCTCCCACCGGTTGGCAAGAGCTGGAAATGCCTCCCAGGGACTGACAGCCACTGGACACAAAGGTAAGTGGCCGGCTACAGGGAGTTGAGCAGGGATTGGAGACACAGGTAGTCTGTCGATTGCAAGTTACCTGGACAGGAGTGGAGATACAAGAAGTTCTCTGGTAGCATGTTGGCTGGCAGGCAGCGGGCTCACAGCACGACTCCTGACAATGGTCCAGGAGCCAGGAACCAGTTTGGAAGGAACTGGGCAAGTAGATGCCACTCAGGCAGTCTGCCTCACGGGTTGAAGTTGTGGCAACTGGGCTTGCTTGGACAGTGTAACGTCCTCCGACTGGCCTGGAAGAGCAATTTCTTGTGGAGCAGTTGAAAGACATGATGGCAGAGAGAGGCTGCAGTGTCTCCTTGACGTTAGCTGAATTGTGAATGCCCCTTCGGGTTCCTGGTCTTTTATATATCCTTGCTCATGGGTGGGGCCCCCATGCTGGTTGCCTTGGCTTCTTTGGCTCACACCTCCTTGCCTTAGAACATCTTGTGAATCTACAAGTTAATTGTCTCTTGAGAAGCCTTCTCCCTCGTAAAGGCCGTTTAGTAGTTTGGTAACTAAATCATAAGTCTCCTGCACTGTACTTAGTCCAGGTTAAGAATGCTGGTTGACAGCTTCAAAGCTATTGGTCATCCTTACCCACACTTTATCCCCCACTTATCTGCTTGCATCCGATGAGTGTCCGTCCAGCCACAACTCCAAACATGCCACTGTCCTGCCATCACACTCTCCCTTCTGGCCAGGACTGATTACAGGCTCTCGTCCTGCTTGGTTTGTCATTGGCACTTAATATGCTTTAAACATAACTTAATCAGTCACTCTTCCACAGCTAACGGGGCTTCTAATAAGGGGAGTTGCTCATTCAAACTCCTTCATGATAGCAATGATAAGACGGGCCAAGGCGAAGGACACAAAGATTTATCCAAATCAGCATTCCATACTGGACCAATGCAGGAAGTCTGGAGGAATGGGAGAAGGCACTTGCGTCCTTTCTAATCCATCAAGACAGCAAGCTAGATGCTCATTAAGTGGAACTGCATTCGCGGCCAAGACCCTTTTTAAATAAATTGGGTGAGAATTATCCCTAAAAGTTTTGCTCTAATAAAAACGGGTAACAGTTACTCATGAGCCTCATTAGGATGCCAGGAGACAGGCTTCATTAATTTTAAAATTATTATAATGTTAATTTAAAAGGCTACAGTGTCTTCCTCCCGTTTTGCTCAATGTATCCGAAACGTATTTATTTTCACACAAGTACTTATAGATAGGATGCATTTTAATCAGAAGTAAAGTAAAGACTCTCCAAGGTCATTGTCTTTATCACAGATAAGGACAGGCAAGGGTGGGAGGATCAGACACTTAATCAATGCTTGGTAATAAAAGGGTATATGAAGAGGTCTCTGTAATATTTAATTATGCCTTTTCTGCTTGGGAAACCATACAGATGCTCTTCTCCTTTGTTTCATCTCAGTATAATACAGTCAGCTCTAAGTGAGAAAACTACTTCTTTGAGTCCATCTCTACACAGATCAACTGCCTGCTTTGGCTAACAAAATAAATCCCTCCAACACAGCTTAAGTGACCATGGGTATTCCTCCCTTAAACAGCCTCAAAAGCTGACCAGTTTGTGATCTGGCTTACAGAAGGGACAATGGTGGATTGACATGTATGTGAGGGCTGCAGGCAGGGCCACAGAGAGAAACTCATCAGAAGTGCCCTGGCAGGAGCATCCTTCATCTCCTAGGAAGCTAATGACACACTCAAGAGAGATGATGCTGGGCTGTGGTCTGCGTTAGCGATCCCAGGGATCAGCTTACTCAAGAGAGAGGATGCTGGGCTGTGGTCTGCGTTAGCGATCCCAGGGATCAGCTTCAGGGACTCCAAGAATGCTCTCGGGAGCCAGGAGGAAGGACCAAGTTAATGAGGTGACTATTTTCTGCAGTGTTGTGATCATGCTCTTTCTACCACTGAGAACGACCCAGATGGTGTTTGAAGGTCCAAGTGCCTGGTCAGAGGGATGGGCTTGCTTGTTTTACAATAGATGAGTCGTTTACAGGCTTCTGCCAGCTGAAGACTTGTAGGACATGAGGGAGGAGAACTCAGAGGAGCAACTGGGAAAAAGAATGAAGGCAGGAGACTGTGCCAGTACCCATCAGCACATTCCTGGAATGACAGAGATTCTGAGAGAGAGAGAGAGAGAGAGAGAGAGAGAGAGAGAGAGAGAATCACAGTGTGTGTGAAGGTCAGAGCACAAGCTCAAGACACCAGGCTCAGAGGCAAGTACCTTTATCATCTCTACAGCACTGACTGGGTCATTATCTGTCTCTAGTCCACGTTTCCACTGAAAGTCAAAAATCACAAGAAAGTGGTCCTAGAAAACACCTTCTGTGGGCGTCTGGAGGAGAGCAGGGGGGTAAGGGGTCCCAGAAAACACCTTCTGGGGGAGTCTGGGGGAGAGCAGGCGGGTAAGGGGTCCCAGAAAACACCTTCTG
>NC_022010.1:96974868-96980134 GCF_000317375.1 Microtus ochrogaster
TTCGGGAAGAGAGCAGGCAGGTAAAGGGTCCCAGAAAACACCTGTGGGCATCGGGAGGAGAGCTGGCGGGTGTTTTTAGAGCACGCGGTTCTCACTCGGCTGCTATCTCTGGAGTTTTGTGTCCTTTACCTCACCCGACCCTTCCAGCACTTCCGTGGAGGAAGGAGGCATCAGGCCCCAAGACAGACACAAAGTTCAGGGAGTCTCAATAGGCATCCGAGTCATTCACTTTGTATCTGACTAAGGGAAAATTCAAATTGAGCAAAGCCTAAGCATTCAGGTCATAACTGGACTACCAAAACATGTGGGGATGCCTTCACTAAAGCATAATGAAGAATTTAATCATTTAAATCAGACCATCAATCCCACACTTGTGACAGTATAAAAGCTATAGTAAGTCATCCCTCCTTCCAGTCATTAACTATTTAATGACAAAATAAATGAAAGAAGTCACTCTGCATACTATTTAATACTTTTTATTTAACTAGAGCGAGATTCAAGGTCATTATAAGCAAAGCAAAACAAGAGAGCCATCATAACTTGAGACTGCAATTTGAACTCACAATTATTTATAATGGCTATGTATGTAACTAATTTTCAGAGAATAGCAGACTGGGGAATTGGCTTGTCCATTTTCCACAGAACCTACCATTTTGCAGATGTTAAATGAAAGTGATCGGTTGAATGGGTTCCTTGGATTTTAATTACTGAATGAAACTACTGGTTTGTGCTTGCATTGGGGCTAAAAGCACTGAAATCTTAAAATGATTTCAGCATTTGTGAGTCATATTTTTCAGACAGGCCAAGACCTTGCCATCCAGAAATGAAACCCTTTTCGCATCCTGCCACCCTTTGAAGCTCCGTCCGTCGCGTTAGGAAAGCTACTTCAGATTTGCATGCAGTTTCTTCTCAGTAGCACAGGTCTTTTATTGGATTTTTATTTACTCAGAGTTGCAGAGTACAGTGACCTGCTATGGCATCCTCAAGGGCAGTTCTTACGTTGAAGGCTTGGTCTTCAGTGCAAGGCTCAGAGCAGACGCTATGGGGAAATGATTGGGTCAGGTGGGTTAGTCCATTGAAATACTCAGTGAATGGAATATGGGAAGTGATGGCGTTTGTGGGAGGTGTGGCCCGATTAGAGTTCAGAGCCCAGTAAGAACATGTCTTTGAAGGCATTGTCCATGGATTCTTCCTGCCTGCTCCCTCTCCCTTTCACACACCTCTGATTCCAGGCTTCTGTAAAGTAAGCAACCTGATCTCACACACACACACACATGCATGCACACACGCACACACATATTCATGCACACACATATTCATGCACACACGTTCAGACGCACATGCACATCACATGCTCACACGTACACACGTGCACATACATGCACACACATGCACGCGCACACACACACATGCACGCACGCACACACACATGCACGCACGCACGCACGCACATCCATACACACCACAGTGCTTCCCCTCACTATAGACCCAACAGTAATGGAACTTGCTTGAATGCTGACAAAGTCTATGAGACCATGACCTGAAATCAATCTTCCTTGTTTAATTTATTTGCTCACAATGACGGAGAGACCAATATTCCACTGACAATCATGTGATGCTTCAATTAACTACAGAGAATCCAATTTGACAATATTTTAGATGGAATAAATGAATCATACTTTCATTACAACAAGGGGAAAACCATTCAGGCAAATAGCCACTGTTACTCCACGATCTGTGCCGTACGAAACTTCAGTGCAGGACCAAACCAGCTTGGGAGGACTGCTTACCGTCTCCCCGTTGCGGAGTGTGGAGAGAGGAACTAGTGATGGGAGCAAGCAGGGAGAGATCAAAGGACTACTCTTGCCCATTATCTTCATCACAGATGGGCAATTTGCTCTCGTTTGTGTAGAATGATCTAAATCGTATACAATAATTATCACGGGCTGGGAACGAGCAATTCTTTCACTCAGACTGAAGTACAGCAATCAGTACCCAGACCAACCATTTGGGAATGAAATGAGTTAAGCAGGTGTGGAAAGCTGAGGCTTCGTGTTCAGAGAGAAAACTTTTCATCAGAAAGCTGGGAATAATGTTGACCAACACCAGTCGAGAGAAAACGACTGATTGAGTCTCATCAAACACAGGCATGGCGAATCTGCAGAAAAATTCATAGATGTAAAGCAAAATTTGGCCTTTCTCTACTTTGAGGAAATGATTGTCTTCTCAAAACGAAGCTACTCGTTGTCTCTTGAGAAATATAAAAGAAAATTCAAATTTTTATGGAGAGAGCATTATGGTTCCTGTAAAACTAAAAATTAATTCTTTCTCGGCTGAATGACTCTGCTTTTCTTTTTGAGTTAGCATGGGCTCTAGATTGAACCTCCAAAAATCCCTACTAATGGAGACATTAGAAGCCCTTGAGGTTTGAGTGAGGCACAACACGAAAGTTAAAATTCATGCTGCAAACTCTCTTCAAAAACCGCCAGTTAGAAGACGAGTGGAATCTCAGGACAGCAGAGACAGAAAGCAGGGGTGAAAATAAGCCAGCACTGTCTACCAAGATGATTGCATGGGTGGGTGCTGCTTTGGGAACCCAAAGACAGCCAGGAGCAGCTGCGTGATCTGCATAAAGAAAACAAAGCCTTCAGAGGATGCTGCAGAGGTTGTGAATTCCTGAAATGGATCCTTCTCTCTCCATCCACTTTCAAGTTCAAGTAGATTTCAGTGTGTGCTTCTTTCTTTCTTTCTTCTTTCTTTCTTTCTTCTTTCTTTCTTTCTTTCTTTCTTTCTTTCTTTCTTTCTTTCTTTCTTTCTTTCACCATGGACCAAAATGAAGGTCCCGACAGAGAAGGCAAGTAGGATCTCAAGGGTTGTGGTTTGTTTGTTTTCTTTTTCTTTTGTTGTTTTAAGTTCTCATGTATGAAGATCCGTGTGCAGCGCGGCCTGTGCCCCAACCCTGTCCTTCAATGTTAACAGAAAAAAAGACCCTGGTGAGCAAACATTAGTAAGCAGTGTTTACGGACAAGGCCTAAAAGAGAAGATACCAGCTAACCTACTGTGTCTTCCCCTAATTGAGAATCATCCCTGACCTATAAGGAACTGAGCCAGCAGAGACAGCATGCTAGAAACTACAAAGACACAGGAAGAGAAGAAAGATCTCTTCAGGTCACCTAACTGAATGTGCTTATATCCTGTCAGCTCAGCCTTTCTTTGTCTGATCTGCCTGTCTAGGGGATTAGGAAGCCAGTGTTCGGCTAGCAGGATCTCTGGTTGGTAGCTAGGATACTAGAGCAGAGCTTGAAATTCCTGCAACACTATTTGTCCATCCGGCACATGAAAGGCTGGAAGAAGCAAAGCCCAAAGGAGGACTTTGCAGTATGTTAGCCATTTTTGTGTGCTACTTCCTGGAGCTCATCCCACTTCCTGGAGTTTTTGTGCTGGCTTCCTGGAAGTAAAGTCAACAGACTTCCTGGAAGTAAAGTGAAACAGTGCAGCCTTTCCTTTGGGGCTCTTCATATACTGCCTGCTTCTTGCTGGGTGTTCTGTAACGTATGGCAAGGGAGTCCATGCTAACTTGTTCTGAATTCTTCTTGTATGTGTCAGCCATAAGTGCTGTCCTGCTTGGACAGTAAGGGCTGCGCACCTGAAAACAAGTTTTTCCTCCTCTGGTAGGCTGTGTGGAAACTCATATCAGAGTCTCAAAACGCCTGAAACAGTGGCAAATTTGGTAGACCCTTTTTTTGTGGGTGGAGAGGAGCGTGGTTTCCCTATACTCTGTCACTATCTCTGTGACCAGTTCCTCATGGTGAAATGTCCCCCTCAACTGTACTGAGTTTGGAATTTATGGAAATTTAGATTGGGGCAACAAGTTTTAATACTAAACTAATTAGAAATAAAAACAAATCTTTTAATTCCCAGCCTGTTGCCTATAAAGGTACACTCAGGTCTAACCATGTAACCCAGAAAGTATAGTAGATGCAATCTGAGTCTCAAACAATTCATATTTAGATTTATAGAGACAGTTCTTAAATGACAAAATAAGAAACTGTAAAAGTCTTTATACACATTTATACTATAACAAATATTAACCTACTTCAAAACAAAGAGAATCAGGTTTTTTTTTCCTTATCACAGGCTGGTACCTAAGCATTTGCCTTTCCAATTACTAACGGGTATATGTCTAATAAATTCAGTTTGGTGTTGTGGCTATTTTCTGAAAGTAAAGAACACTATCTTTTTCCGAAGAGAGATGCATACCAACTATAGAATAGGGGAAAGAGATTAAGCTATGAATGGGTGGATCCATTTTGGTTTTCATGGTCAAAACTTATTTTCTAATACACTAAAGAGTAAGAACGAGTTATCAAAGAAGTAATTTAATGACTATTATTAGATTGGATGAGCCTTGAAGAAGGTATCATTGTATAAGAAGTAAATTGCATACCCGCAAGTTCTCTTGATAGGAAAAGGTAGGTAAAGGAACTTGCCACCATGCTTAATGACCTGAATTCAATGTTCATTGAATTGGCACTCAAATCGGGGACAAGAACCTGTCACGAGACAGGTTACAGACCCAAGGAGAGGACTATTACTTCTTCTAAATGGACACAGTAATATAATATCCCTACATTCCTCTCTTTATAGCTGTAGGTTAGAGCATTTGCCAACCCTCCTGAGAGAAGTTTACTGAGCCTAAACAGGACCTCTATATCCCATCCCTTCCTCTCAAGGCTCAAGGAGCATGGTGGATGAGGACAGAGAAAGGACTGCAAGGAAACAATGTTTTCCAGATACAACAAAGTAGTTGTACATGTGAATCTACAACAGTTGTGAAAGTATACACACGGGCCATGCAAACTCAAGCCAGACAGATCCCAGTATGGAGATGGGAGGTGGGCAGGAAGTCCCGCCCCTAGCTAAGGAGTTGCTGGCAACTGATAGGTGCTCGCTCCGAAGAAGATACGAAAGGGTCATGGATCTGTGAGGACTGGGGTTAGGGACAGGGTGAGGATGATTCAAGTGCATTGTACAAGCAACCAATAAAAATGAAGAAAAATAAAAAATTTCAAGTAAATTGAGGGCCAGCAAGAAAATTCAGCAAATCAAGGTGCCTGAGGCCAAGCCTGATGACATGAATTCAGTACTTAGTACCCACATAGTAGAAGGGGAAAACCATTCTCACAAGCTGCCCTCTCGGTTCACACACTTGTACCTTAGCACGAGTGTGTGTGTGTGTGTGTGTGCATGTGTGTGCATGTGTGTG
>NC_022010.1:96980234-96991223 GCF_000317375.1 Microtus ochrogaster
TCGGTTCACACACTTGTACCTTAGCACGAGTGTGTGTGTGTGTGTGTGTGCATGTGTGTGCATGTGTGTGAGTGTATGTGTGTGTGCATGTGTGTGTGCATGTGTGTGTATATGTGTGTGCATGTGTGTGCATGTGTGTGCATGTGTGTGCATGTGTGTGCATGTGTGTGCATATGTGTGTGCATGTGTGTGTGCATGTGTGTGAGTGTATGTGTGTGTGCATGTGTGCGCATGTGTGTGCGTGTGTGCATGTGTGTGTATGCACGCGCGTGCACATACATATACGCACATACACACATAATCAATAAATATAGTAAAAAATTAAATAGCTGACAGAAACATAATAAAATTAATACACTATGAATAAATATATTATACAGAAAACATTGATATAGAATACGGCAATTGTTCAGACAAAAATCATGCTAGTGATTTCATAAATATTTAATTGGTTTAATGTATTTTAAAGTAATAAATATTTTAAGTGGTTAATTAATTTCTTAATTTTTCAAAAGCCACTCTAATGCAGAAGAGCATCCAGTAAAAAGACTCGGTCAGCACACAGTTCATTCGCCAAGCACCTGTCTCTCTTCCGATCACCAATCGCTCTGTAATAAACTGTTTCCAGACTGACTGCTACAAGACACTCATTTGTTGTGCCCATATATCTTGAGGCTCAAGGACTTGAAACACAGCAGGGAGGGTTATCTGTACTCCAGGGCAGATGGGGATCACCGAAAGGCTGTAACTGTGGAGACTCCCCTGTTCTGCAGTTGGTGCTGACTGTCAGTTGGGGTAATTTACCCTTTCCCCAGGGCTTCTCCAACTTGGTGATGGACTTCAGAGAAAAACCTGAAAGGAGAAGATCAAGGAGACACATCTACCCTAGATTCAGAATCCATGCATCGTCTCTCTGCCTTCTCTGTGTCAAGATATCACTAAAGCCAGGGGAAAGTGAGGATGTTCTTGTTAGTAGGGAAGGGTAACAGTTCTGCATGAGGGCATTTGTTCCTGTGAGATGTAACTTGCTGGTATTCAAGGCATCAGCTTGGCACTCCTGGAGATGGAGTTGATTTATTCTCAGAAAATCTGGACTTCATGTTTCCTCATGTTGGGGTATTCAGAATATGCCAGGAGCTCTTTATTTGGGAAGAATATGAGGGATCCGGCAAGAATTCCAGATCCCAGCAGAGTCATCCTGAGCATAACATAAGCTGCTTGCCTTATGATAAGCAATAAATAAATCTGGCCAAAGGAATCAGTTCTCACCTCTTCCAAATAGCTTGGGTCATACCGTAGCAATACCTTTTTTATAGAATACGATGAAATTCTTTATCAAGAGTGTGTGTCCGGGCACATAGCAGCTCTCAAAAGTTACCTCACCAGTCTGGAAGGCTATGTCCTTTGAAAATTACATATTTTTAAAGAATTTTTGCAGTTTGTTATACGGCTGGTTATTTTTCTCGTGGGTGTGACAAAGTACCTAGCACAAACAGCTTCTCAGAAGACAGATGTGTTTGGGCTGGGGGTTCGGGGCTTTTACTTATCACTGCAGGAAAGGCATGGCAGAGTTCAGGGCAGGAGGAGGAGGCTGTGTAGGCTTCTTCACAATAGCAGGCGTGAAGCCGAGAAAACAGACCAGAACCGGCTGGCGACAGGAAAAGACTTCAAAGGCCTGCTTCCGGCAATCTTCTACTGTCAGACAGGCTCCAGCCCCCAGTGCTTCCTTTTCCTTTAAAACCTATCAGCACAAGCAGGGGATGAAGCCTCAAAGCATGTGTCTGGGGAGGGGGTTCTATAATCAAACCATGATAACAAGCAAAAATCATGAAGATAGAGTTAATACTAGAAAGTCGGCCAACGTCAGCCATGATGCTGTCTCATGGGTTCTTCCCCACGCTCAGGTTCCCTCCTGTTTTCTTTATTAATTTGTTATCGTCGAGTTGACCTCCTCAGAATGCCTCTCAGGGTTGCTAAATCCACATTACGTAATTGAGGGTCAAACAAGACATGAATAAGAATTTATTGTAAGTCAAATTGAAGCCATTCTATGACAAGGGAACAGGGAATTACGTTGGGTCTTTTCCACTGTACAGCTCAGCACCAGGTAAATGAAGTCGCAGCTCATGGCAAAGGCTCTAGATACTAACCACGGGGACTGGTCAGTCCTGCTTTGTCTATTGCAGTTCACGCTGGTAATAAGCAAGTGAACCGGAAGAACAAAAGAAGCAACCTGGATGGAGTAGAGTCCCCGGGAAGAAAGTGGTCTGGGATAGCTGTTCTGTTTCATCGTTCACTGTATTGCCTAACTTAGGCACCAATTTTCCCCACCAACCCAACCACCAGCTCGTCTTTGACTGTCCAAAAACCCACTGTGAGCTCCACAGCAGCTCTCAGTTCTGAAGAGTCCAAACTTGGATCCTAACAACTCTATTGTAAAAGAATTAGGAAAAACCAAAAGAAATTTACAGTGTTGTCATGTATTATGTTTTCCTGAATGTTAATAACTCCAAATTTAGCACTGCCCTGGACTCCAAAGTTACGTGTCAAAACACGAGAATGTCCACAGAAAGTAATGAGACTCGGGATAAAAGCAAAGAGGCAGAGGAAACATGTGGTTTCTTCAGAAATAGCCCAGTTTTGCAGACATGGTTTCTGAACCAGTTGTTGCTAGAGGGGTGTGTTTCCTCATCGTGGCACCCAGGCAAGAGCATACCTCTAAGTGCTGAGCTGGTAGTCTAGCTAATAGGAACTCTTCAAGGTTAATGTTAGCTTCATAGAAGACTAAAACCCTCAAGGGCACCCAATCCATCAAGCGGATGGTCTTGCTACCCACTGGGAAAGCATCTTGGTTTTTTTTTTTTTTTCAGATGTAATGAACATGACATTCAGATCAGCCAATCCTTAAACAAGATTGCTCAAACATAAGTCTGATGTTAGTTTTCAGTTGCTACTAGAAATCTAATTTGCTAATTACTCAGCACAAACATGGCAGTGGGACTTTAACATGACGTATACATACACCCTTGTTCACAGATGAGCCTCTCCAGGTTATCTAACTTGAGCTGAGGAGGTGTCTCAGTAGATAAGGTGCTTCCTGCACACGTGTGAGGGCCTGAGTTTAAATCCCCAGAACCCAAGTGAAGCTTGGACCTGGTGATGCAGGTCTGCGATCTCAGTCCTCTTCCAGTGAGATGGGAGGCAGAGATAAGAGGACCCTGGGGACTTGTGGGTCAGGAAGCCTGGCATCTGCAGCAGGAACGAGTCCTCCTCTCAAGCCAGGTGCAAGAAAGACCAACGCCCAGCATAGTCTTCTGATATCCACGTATATGTCATGGCTCTCGCTCTCTCTCTCTCTCGCGTGTGCGCGCGCTCTCTCTCATCTATCTATCTATCTCTATCTCCCCCCCTCATACACCTACTTCATACACAAGAAATATAAATAATAATAATAATGGAAGCACCTTTCAGTGAAGATCTACATACATGAAACGAACTTTGCCTGAAGAAGCTTCTCTGCCATAATGGTTCCACGGGGTACATGCTGCATTCTTCAGCCTAGAGGTCTTCACTGCCCACAAGGTCCACCTATGGAAGGTTAGTTGCCCATTCTGGTCCAATAGACTCTAGCCAGAGATTAGGTGATATACAAGCTAGTGGGTGAGAAGCATAGAGAGAGAGGTCATTGGAGACGTTTTGGTATGCAGAGAAGAACTCCACCAACAGACTACTGCATTCACATTTCCAGCAACAGTGCTCTGAATTATTTTATGAATAAATGTGGTTACGACTGCAAATAAAATAATAATAAGAATAATAATTAATAAGGTCTAGCTAATCTGACTCTCTCCTCTCAAGCCTGTTAAGCCTAAATAAAACATAAGCTTCAGCAACCATGCGGATGGGCTCTGTGGGGCCACCTGCCCCGTCCCCATCTTAGTGCAAACACCAGCTCCACTTTGTGCGGTGGATCCACCAGTCAATAGCAAAGCCCTCCATCCCTTACAGACGGGGTGCATACTTTCTAGAAGACCTTTTTCTACATTAGCTAATGAAGTGCCCCTTCCCCTAAGGACTTTTAACAAAGAGAACTATTTTTGAGTTTAATGGTTTAAGTATAGCAGAAGTTGAACAGACTGGATCACCTCTATAAGAAGTGTCTCAATGTACTTATGAAGACCTAAAAAGCGTGGTGTATCCTTCAAATTTTTTCCATATCACTTATGATTTTAACGTCCTCACAAAAAAAAATCTTAGAACTTACTCTCTATTGTGAAATACTAAAAGGGTTGGTACATAATCCAACTATCATATTTAGAGCTAGGACCTTTGAGAAGTAATAAAGGCCAAACACATACATTTCTAGTCTAATCCAACAGGGTTGTGACTTTATATATAAATACTTATCAATCTTAAGGGAGAGACAGATGGCATGGCAATGATATCAGGGAGTCCTCCTACCGATTCCAATCAATGGACAGATCACTCAGACGGCAAATCTGAGTGAGAACACTGGGTTCAGACTGTGTGCTAGAATAAATGGACCTGAGAGACAAACAAAACACTCCATCCAGCACATGTGTTTGGCAGCATCCACACTGGAACAGCAAAACACAAAGCAGAAAATAGAAAAACACAGAAAAGACTGACAAAGATATGGGGTTAGAAAAGAAAAACAAAAGCAACAAAACTTTAACCAACAGTCAAGAAAGGTAGAGAGACCTCAAACAATGAAACAGGTGAGACAGGATAACTGTGATGCTCCCACAGGGATACAAAGAAACCTACGATTCTTCATAAGATTTCCTCATTCACGTTTTTCCTCCTCAAAAAGTTCAGAACAGCACTGCCATATGAGCTCCCGGTCCCACTGAGACTGTATCTAAAAGAGATGAAAGCAGCACGCTGGAGAGCTCGCTGTGTCCCAACTTCATCAAAGATCTAGTCACAACAACCACGGTGCACAAGCAGCCCACACAGTCGTCAGCTTGCCAATGGATGAATGAAATGTGGTGTGAAAACACAGTGGGACATTCTCCAGCCATAAAGAGGGAGACGCTGATGTCTTCACAGCGTCCATGATCTGGAAACAAGCCAGACACAAGCAGCGCGTGACCTCACTCACATTAGACTAGAAAAGCGCGGATCTCACAGAAGCAGATGGCGAAAGGGTGGCTGCAGGTTAGGGTGTTTGCAAGCGGGACGGCAAACTGGACAAAGCGTGCATAATCCTAGCTAAATCAGAGGAACACATTTAGGATCTCTGCTGCACAGCATGGGGACCGTGGCTGATGATATATTATATTCTTCAAGAATGCTGAGGGAGGATGCTGTGTTTTCACCACGAAAATGGTTAACTCTGTGGTAATACATTTGTTAACTATGACCAGCAACATGCAGCATCCCACAATGTACACAGACTACAAGGCATTGTGATATATGCTAAGTGAGCCCAATTTTGTCTATCAATTAAAAACAAAGTTTCCACAGTTCCTTCCCCAACTTTCCCACTGACTCACTGCCTGGCCAGAGGCTTCCCACTGAAGCTCCCTGGGTGTTTCATGACTGCCTGTAAAACAGGATAATGGAGCTGCCCCGGCAGGAAGCTGCAAGCACCGAGTTATGGTGTGTGAGGCTTTGTGATTCACACATAAAAGGGGCTGCAAGAAAGCAAACCACTGCTCGGCGTTGCAGGCTTCAGCCAATTATTTCTGAAATAAGAAAAGATGAATATTCTATCCATCCAGAAGATACAGACGCAGCCTGATGGTTTCCAGATGGGGAGGTAATGGCTGGTGTCGCTGTTGGGTGGGATCTGGAGATGCTACGCTCAGGGCAAGACAAAACTGAGGGAGCCATGGAGCAAGCAAGTGCTCTGACAATAAGAGAATTTTTCCTTTCCAATCACCCACTGGAAGCCAGCCCAAGAGGACTGTAGATTAAAAACCAAATCCTCTTAGTATTTAGTCCTTAAGCCACATTCCCAAATTATTGATCTATTCTCAAATTATTAGTCACAAGTTATTGATCTAATGCTTCCTACAGTCGGGATGATGATTTTCACATCCTAGGAGTTAGTGAGTTAAGAGTTAATACGTTTAGATTTATTCTTTACCAGAGGACATTAAAACAGAAACACTCGATTCTAAGCTGCATGAAGTGGTCTGGCTGGACTATAAATCGCCTACAAATACCTTGGAAGGAACCTGGGTAAGGCCATTATTCACTACTTATAACGTTATAATATTTGACATCAAATAATAATTCCATGTATCTGTGTTGTGCTCACTCTCGCTTTTAAAATATAGCCACACAGGGAAGGGATAAATTTTCTCCTACTATAATCTGGTAGACTTCCTTATTAGCAGCCTTCTGGGCACTTTTGACACAGAAGTTACACACTGATAATTACAGTGATTGACACTCACCCTCCTCTGGTTAAGACGACACAGCAACTCAAGGGACCCACGGTGAACGTCGGTGTCTCGGGTATTATAAATATATAAATAGTGGGTATATATAAATAATGGGGATGAGAAATTAGCAAATGAAGGGTGAATTTTAAAAAAGAGAAAAATAGTATATAACCAAAAAAAGCAAAGACTAGAGTGGGATTTTAGGAGGAGGAAAAGAGGAGCATGCATGACCAAAAGACTGGGCTGATAAAAAGATAATGTCTAAAGAAATATTACAGTTTCTAGATTCTCAAAGCCATGCTGTATTTTCATTAAAGAAAAGCTGATCCTCAAGGCAATGTGTGAGATCAAATGGCATGGGGGGAGAGAGCAAGCTGCCTATATTATCTCATAGCTTAATTTTTGAAATCATAAGTGAGAGAATCGCTCTACCACTCGCCTCCCTGAGATCTTGAGCGTGGTGTTCACAGTCCTCAGACCTTTCCCTTAATGTTAAGTAGATCTAGTATGAAGATGTGTAAAAGGGTTAAGCATGCAATGTGTGGGATATTCAGAAACTCAATATGCAAGAGTTCTCCACTCCTTGTCCCTTTCATTTAAAACAAGTTATTGTCAGGGTCTGATTTTTAGCAAACAAAATATGTCAGTTTGTTTAAAAGTGTGGGAGACACCTAACCATATACAGCCTTATAGCACATGCAAGTTAATATGAAGCCTAGATCTTCAATATTTACTCCCAACTGGGACTCAGAAATAAACTCCCAATTCCATCCCACATCCTTGAATTTCACAACAGCTGGGATTAAATGGATCCAATCTCCAGATATTCTTTATAGCTGTAGCCAGAACAACTCACTAGGCCATCGTCCGTCACCATGGTGACAGAACTAAAGTTATTTTTTTTTCTATATTGCAGCAAGTGAAGCCCTAAAAGAAAATTCTCCCCTGGGCAGCTACTGAACACCTATAATCCTAACACTTGAGAGGCAGAATCAAGAAGATCAAGGAACAAGGCCACCCTTGGCTATATAGCAAGCTGGAAACCAGTGTAGGCTACCTATGAGAGACCTACCCTGATTCAGAAATCAACAAAAAGTTTAATTTTGAAAATATGACAGTAAAGAGACATCAAATATCCTCAGGAAATACTGATGGAGCTGAGGGAGCCTAGAGCAAAGACAAGCACTTCCAAGGGCTGCGCTGGCTGTAAGGTGGGGGAACCCTGGTCCTCTCTCAGCTGCAGCTGATTCTACATAATCAGAGAAGCACTCCTAACTGTCCTGCGTACTCAACTGCTTTGATAAATCCCTACCGGCAGAAGACGGGGTTCTCAGAGCTTCAGTGTTCACAGCAGAAACTGGGACAGCAAACGGACAGTGCCACTGGCACAAGAAGAGTTCCTGGCGTGGTGGGGCGGGGAGGGGGGAGGGGGACGGAAAGTTACGGAAACCCGGACAGGGATGGATGACAAAGAGTTCGAGTGGGAAAACGTGGGTCAGCCCCACACTTTCAGGTCCTGGTGACACTGAAAAAGACCACGAAAAGCTCCTCCAAAGATGTTGGTGATAAGGGAATTCCTGTTTCTCGGTGAGAGGGTGTTCACGTTGCTAACACGCAGACACAGTAGCGCCTCCTTTTCTTATGAGGACACAGACCAGGAACCGCAGTGGGCACCTGAAACCATAAGTAGTCCTGAACCATATGAATACTGTTTTTCCTGTATCTAAATATCTACAAAACATTATACATAATTTACAAATTAGGCAGAATAAGGAATTAACCTCAGAGCTCAACAACCACACAGTATGGTGGAGAGAGGAGAGATCCAGTCCTTGTTTAGAAAGGGCATCTTTTCACTTAAAGCGAACATTCCTACATCCTCTCTGGGTAGCTCAAGATCAGGGTTACTTGAAGACAGCTACTGTCCTATCACAGCGTTCGTTCTGACAAGCAATAAGCCGTTAAAAGAAGGGTGTGCGTACATGTAGAAACGAGAGGCCAACGGCAGGTATCAGTCTCAATTTCTCTCCATCTGGGCTCATGACCTATTCTACTGATTTCACATCTCTGATCACAATAATTGATTTAATTGTACTCTAATTCCTGGCATTCATAACTTCATATTATTAAACTAGACTCATTTAAAATTTAGACTGTTTATAATTTCTCTGGGCTTCAAAAGTACATGTTTTTCTAGCTAGTATTTGAAAATAGACTCCAGTTATTTCTCGTGTAACTATGAACCAAATAAACAACAAAATGCAGGAAAAGTTATTTCTTTACTAAAATGAGCTGTCCTCTTCGTCCTCTTCTTCTCTTGAGACGGGACCTGGAACTCAGTCTGCATCTGCTTCCCGAGCGCTGGGGTGAAATATGAGCCGGCATGCCCAGCTAACTCATTTCTTCATGAATTCATTTCTTCACTCTTAGAGGAAGACACTGGAGTCCCAGGCTCTTCTCCACCATTCCACCCGGCATCCCAGGACCAACCAGACAGAGATCTTTCCCGATCTCCTCTGTCTGTCTCTGCCTGTTTCTCTCTCTGTCTCCCTCTCTCCCTCTCTCCCTCTTTCTCTCTCTCTCTCTCTCTCTCTCTCTCTCTCTCTCTCTCTCTGGAAAACTTAAAATTATCTTCCACATCATGGTTCATTGTCGTAGAAGAAATGTTTCCATGTTCACAGTGCTCATTCTGATTTCAGTCTTTCTTGCCAGATTTGAAACCAACTATCGCTTTACTATTTTTTTTGCCACATCAGAGGCACTGTGTAATTTTGTTCTCTTTCTTCCCCTCTCCTGTCTTTCCATCCCGCCTACAACCCTCCCTTCCTTTCAATTGTCTCTCATCTTAATCTCTCTTAATTTCATACTTCTCAATATTTTCTGGAGATTTTGCTGAAATCAGAAAGAATGCTTCAGTTTAGTTCTTTGTCTCCTGGAGAATGCATATAATAAACACTTCTGCTTTGTCCTTTCAAATTTCGGAACATCTTCCGGGATGTCACCTTGAGGTATTGTATAATAATTGTATAATAATATTTCCCCATTACGTGAGGTTCACCTTAACTCTCCGTATCCCTCTCACTCACATTAATATTGCTCTTGATTATTTTTCTTTTTAGATTATAAGCGTATTGACTCTAAGCCCCATTCCATATATTACTATTCCTGAGGCTCTTTCTGTCTGACCTCTACAGATTAGTTTGGGGCCTGGATTTTAGTTGTTTATTTGTAAGTTTGTCTTCTGTTCGCCTCCTCCACAGTACCAGATACATAGCAACTCTTGCCCAGTCCACTGCTTACCTCGTAGAAAGGAAGAAACACACGTCTTGAAGGCATCCTCCTCACTGTAAGCTTTCTGCTTGAGCCTGGAAATCTCCAGTCCCACACATTTCTGAGTTGTTGAGGAGGATCCTGAAGGAGTCAAGAGCATGCATTTCCCTTCTGAGGATTTCACCCAGCTGGACATGCCCGGGCTCCTAATGAATCACACAAGAATCTCTGAGGGTATCTGGCAAACCCAAGTCCTCCTTGTTTTTTTCATTTGCTCTTTTTTTTTCATTTAATTTAATGTTTAATTTAATTTAAAACATTTCACTTAACATTTGCTGCATCAAACATTAAATGACGGAACCCAAATTCCCAGCTGTTTAGCAATGCTGTCCCATGCTTTCCGGAAACAATGTCTGCATTCAGACACATCTTCAGCTATTTCCATGAGAAACAAATGCTGATGACTTGAATTGCACAAACTGCTACTGCTTGTTGTCCAGAGGTGATCATCGTAGAGATATTTTAAAACCAGATCATAAGAAGTTTCTAACTTTTCTAGACAGGTCAGTCTCGAAGGGAGAAAAGCCGTGTGCAGGAGGCAGAGCATCTTGGCCCACTTTATATGGACCCGTTTTCATATAGCACATGAGTCATTTGGTGAGTCTTCTTGTTCAGCCTGCTTTCAGCTCAATTTTCAGGTGGGTCACCCCAAAACCTCACACTGCAAAATGGCCCAGCTGTGGCAGGGAGCGATGACATATCCCAGAATCTTATAAAGATGATTCGTGAATACAGTTACACAGACACTATTTTTAGGGGATGTTATTTTTCAAGCTAATTTGGTTTTTTATTTTTTATTTTTATTTTTATTTTTTTTTGCTTCCTGATCACTTTATCTCAAATGAATACATGGAGCTCTGAATGAAAGTGTTAATGCTAGGGAAGAAGCTATCTGTAGTGCTAAAATATCCTTGCAAAAGCTATATGGGGAACAAAAGGGTTTATTTAGCTTACAATTCCAGGTTATAACACATCATTTCAAGACAGTCAAGGCAGTGGCTCAAATAGCCACTGCCTTCACATCCACAGTCAAGAGTAAAGAGAAAATAAACACAGATCTTCTCTCTTACTTGCTGTGAGCTAGTGTCTTTCTTGTATGACTTAGAATCCCCTGTCCAGAGAATGGTGCCACTCACAATAGACTGGGTCAGAACACTCCCCCACAAACATGCCTACATGCCATTTTGATCTAAATAATTCATCATCAAGATTCAGTACTGATGCCATGTTGAGGTATTACGTG
>NC_022010.1:96991323-96998143 GCF_000317375.1 Microtus ochrogaster
CACACACACACACACACACACACACATTAATATTGTTCTTTTTTTTTCTTTTTAGACTTTAAGGAGGAAGTTTAGTGGCTCTACACTCCATTCCATTCAATATATATGTGGCTATTCCTGAGGCTATTTCTGTCTGGTGTTAAAATTAACCAGCAAGAGAGGCCAATGAGTTGGCTAAGCAGATAAAAACACCTGCCACCAAACATGATACTGCATGCATGGAGTACACAGACAGCCATACAGATGCTTATACAGATAAAATAAAAATAAAGAATCACGTGGTAAGGGAGAGCCAGATGGGTTGAGTACTGGTCAGTGCCATCAACAGTCCATATCTCTTTGCTGCCATCTTGTCAACTGATTGAGGCCATGACATCCAGTCTGGGCTAATCACCTCCTACCATATCTAACACCTGCTTCAGTGCCTCAAAATCTTGACGTACCAACTCAAATGACAGTATCTACTCAACTGTGCCAACACAGTGGAAGTTAAACCACTGAATAATTAGATTAGGCCAATAAAATGTATTTATTGCTCACTACAAATAAAATCAAGTCATATCCCAGTAAGTCAAGAACTTACTACCTCATGTTGGGAATGCAATAACTTTATGAAGACTTTGTCTTTGCTCTGCTGCTATGAGCTATGAGATGTACAATTGTTCCCCACCAGAGCATCAAATTTTGGAAACAGCTGGAGTAATCATTACTGAGCCTTACAGAGAGAGGACTTCCCAAGTTAGGGGCAAGCAACAAAATGAGGCTTCCTGAAGCAAAGGTTCATCAATGTTCAGGAAGAGTAATCCGAAAGTCTCCAGCATTCTAAATATCAATACATGAGAATAAACCAGAAATCAAAGACATACTTCCTCAACATAGTCAGTACGAAACACAGGCATTAGGGACTCTCATGGTTAGAGCTGCACTGGGTACTTCTGCAACAAGTTCTGCCCCGCCCTCATAGTCTTCCTCATGTTGGGAATGCAGTCATTGTGTGTTTTTTATTAGTTGCATAGATTTATGTGAGATCTAGCTTTTTCTCTGAAAAGCTGCATATCATTCGGATATCTTAAATTACATGAATTTATGAGTTAGAGTTTGGAGTGTATTTCTCATTTCCATGTGCTGATATAGGAAGCCCAACTTGTTTGATGGATGGTAATAAATATATTTGCACAGGAGAAATTGGTAAAGTAAATTCTTAACACTTCTATACTAAATTCAGTAATGACTTTCTTTGGCCATTGCTTTAATCATTTTTCTATTGCTGTGGCAAATACTATGAGCAAAGGTGAGAGATGGGGAAAGAATTCATTTCAGCTGTGTTTCTAACGGGAGGATCAATAAGGACAGGGGAGGCACGGCAGCAGGCAGCTAGAGCAGGGAGCTGAGAGATCACGTTTTCAACAACAAACAGGAAGCAAAAACAGGGAACTGGAAGTAGGGTATACTAAGACATCTCAAAGTGCACCCTAATAGTGTTCTTCCTCTAGCAAGTCTACACCACCTGACACACAGTGCTACCAACTGGGGACCAAGTGTTTTAAATACCTGGGCCAGCTGGGGACATTGGTCATTCAGGCACACAGTCACTGAACTAGTCTATGCTCGGTTTGTTCCTTTAGTCCGATCAGATGTTTTGATTATTTATCAGATGTGGCTTATAGAGTACACTTTGTAGAGATAAATAAATGAAAGCCGATCAGATTTCTATAACTCTTCATTATTCCTGACTCTACAGCAAAGTCAGAGTAATTACTGCTATTTCCAACCAAAAGGACAATAAAGTTTTAAAATGTGTGTATTCAGGCAGCAGAATAGACTTCATTCAGACGTGGCTTCTTTCTGTGGCTGTGTGTGAGGCTTCCGGTCTGTGATCTGTTTTGTTTCTATAATCCAGGCTGAGACAGAATCCTAAAACACTGCTGCAGTTCCCTTTCTCAGCCCCTTTTGCCTTTTCTTTTCTTTTGAGATTGAAAAATAGTATTAGGTACCACCGTTCAGATGAAGGCATCCTCACAACAGTGGGTACCTCTTGTGCAATTTCTCTCTTAATCAGTGCCAAGGCTGAATTACCAGCCCCTGGGGCTGAGGCGCTTCAGTGTCCACAGAATACAGCAGTCTCCCCACCCACTGAGAATTCTATGCGACGCTAGGAGCATAAAGTCTTTTCAGCCATTGTATAAAGGAAAACAAAAGATTTCTGCAAGTGTCTTCCTTTTGTGTGGCAGAAAATGTGCCCTGTTCTCCCTCCTTTCAATCTGGGTTGTCAGGTGGAATAAACAAAACTAACGAAACAACTTTTTCTGGAAGAGTCTGTTTCAGCCCCAACTTAATGTTTGTGCGATTTGAATAGGCAGTTAAGCAAACGGTAAAATCATTTATTGTTAGAATGTTCTGAAAAGGCATCCAGAAAGGAAAAATAGGAAAAGACAAACTGCCGCTTTCCTGTTCCTGAATGGAGGCTTTGTCTAGCAGCTCCGCATGTACCACAATAGCTAAAGTAGCAACTTGTTCCTCTCTGTTATTCCCATGGTCAAACCTGCCCGGGAAGAGTTCTTTCTTTCTCCAGGCTTTCTTGCCTTGGCCTACTTCGCCTCCCTGATACTGCTGAAGTTGTTCTGGCCAAAGCCTCCAGTAACTGCTGCTTGTTTATCTCATTTCATAAACAGTAAAGCCCATAAAAATAAACGAATCCTAACAAAGGAAACACTGTGTGACTACAAGCCAGGACAAGAAAGGGAACACAGCGGGAACCCCCATGCTGGAGTTTCATGAATGGTTTCACATGCCTGCCACACCAGAGAGCACTTGGCTATCTCTCTAACGATCCCGTGGTGAGATGCCTCTCTGCCCTTGCATGCAACAATGGTTCGTTCATTTTCATGGCAATCCATGCTGTCCTTGCAAGACTAAGGCACAACTCATATTACTTCTGAAGGATATTTAGGTAGTTCCTAAGAAATGATGCTGCTCTATAGATTCTTAAACAGTCTATAAGGGAGGGGGCGGTTAAGAATAAAATTACAAGACCTATATGCTAACATGTACTAACATTTGATAACTTTAGCTCTGTGAGTTCAGCCATTTGATGCTGTACATTGGACCTCTCACAGTGACTTTAAGATGTCTTAAGACAGGAATGTTCCCCACACATTCCTCTTTTGGCCATTTGGATACATTCTTTTTGGAATGAGCATTCAATTGCTTATATTATGTTTATTGTCATTCAGTTTTAAATGTTTTCATAAGTTATTTGTAAGTATATTTACTTCCCAAAAGCACATTCTGAGCAAGTTTTCAAAACTGTGAATGTCTATAAATATACATATATATAGGTATATGCATACACATATCTAGAGAGAGAGATGCATAGATATATACATATAAATGTATGTATATAAAACTCCATTTATTCACAATATGGTATTTCAATAAAAGTGTATATTACAGAATGATTAGATAAAGCTCATTAATGTATCCATCACTTCACATACTCATTTTTTGTGTAAGTATTAAAGTCTTTCCTCTTGCCAAGTTGAAAATTTACACAACACTATTATCTCAGTCTCCAAGCTGTGTAACAAATGTCTAAAATAACCTAAATAAATGTCAAAACTCTAAATGAATCTTTGTACCGTCCATCCGCATCTTCCCAGGCACTGCTCCTCTGGCCTCTGGCACCCACCATTCTCCTCACTACCTAGAGTCTACAATTAATTGAGATCATGTGGTACTTGTCCTTTTGTGCCTGGCTTCTTCCACGTAACACAATGCCCTCAGGTTTAGCCGTACTTGGACCACATCTCTCACTTGGATCTTTTCTTCTTTTTATTACATTATTCATTCCCATTGCTTTAATTTTCCTGTATTCTTAGTAGACTTATACATTCTTTGTTCCCTCCTCACTTACTCTCCAGAACTTTGCTCCTTTATACACAGTTGTGCAGCTGCTTTTAAATCACTGTTACCACAATAAAACGAACAACTTGAGGAGGCTTCAGAGAGCTCTAGGTCGTTATGGCGACAGAGATGTGGTGGTGAAGAAGCTCGGTGCATGGCAAGGGAAGTGTGTGGCAAAGGTTGGTCACATCACAGTGGGCCAAGAGCCAGAAAGTAAAACAAGAAGTAGACAAGGATAGCATACCCCCAAGTAGAAACCCCACCTTTAGTGTCAACTTCGGCCTGTTGGGGTCAACCCTAAGGCTTCACAGTATCCTGAACTAGAATCACTAAGTGGAGTCCAAGTATGCAAACACTTGATTCTACAGGGGTCATGTCATACTCAAACCATTACAACACTCTTTACATTAAGACATCTTTAAGGTTCAATGTTGCCCTTATGGATGCTCCTTCAACAAATGAGTCTGCTTCTACAACTCCCACCTAGTGGGTGGTTTCAGGACCCTTTATGCACATAGGTAATAATTTTAATGATCTAAAGATGGCTTCATTTAGATATCCCATCACCTCTTCTGAACAACTGTACCTGTCATCTCCCTCTCAATACATCTTCTCATTCAACTAAACTAATCTGTAGTAGTCCAGGACACAGTCAAAGACAGGGAGAGCAGACAGAGATAAACATGATGAGAAAACCACTTTCAACTCGCCAAGGAGTTATTTAACACAAAAATTAGAAAACATTCAAATGTCTAGGACGAGGACAGGTCTCTAAAGGATGGAGCAGGGCCTTCGCTTGATGCTGATTAGCAGACTGGGAAGAAAGCGGCCTCGTGGAGCAAGTGCTGTGCTTTTCGGCCTGTTCACAGCATCCCACACCCAGGCAGGCCACTCACCACCATTTCAACTGAAAAGTTATTCTGGGAAATGATTCCATATGATTCTTCTAGAGTGTGTCCGTCATGTGACACCAAGTAGTCACATTCCAAAGTATCTGCTGATTCCTGTTTTTATCAGCTCCAAACTTCTTGAGTTAATTTTTAAGGCTGGTTATTACCTGTTACCATTGACCTAAGACTTAACACCGTCTCCTCATACAGCAGCAACTCCCTTCAAATAACTTGTGTTGGTTAGTCTTACATCAACTCACAGAAGCTAGAGTCGTTTGGGAAGAAGAACTCTCAAGTAAGAAAGCCTGCCTGTATTGGAGCATTTTCTTGATTGATTTATGTGGGAGGACCCAGCTCTCAGAAGGTGGTGCAACTCTGACCTGGTGGCCATAGATGGTATAAATAAGCAGGCTGAAGCCAAGAGGAACAAGCAAGTACACAGTGTGCTTCCTTGACTCCCAACCCAGTCCTTTCCTCTGGGTTCCTGCCTTTGCTTCTTTCCATAGACCATGACCCAGGATATGTAAGTCAAATAAATCCTTCCCTTGAAGTTGCTTTTTGGCCATAGTGCTTTATCACAGCAAGAACAATCCTAACTAAGACATACCTCCTCTTTCCCACTTGTAGGTCACTCCTACTGATGTCAAGCATGGAGGGTCTCTATTTCTCTTCTATTCTTTGATATGTCTTTATTATCCTCAGGGTCAGGTGCAAACTTTACCTTTCCCATGAGCCTCTGTGTATATATGTTTGTAAAGTTTGTTGACTCAAAGTATATGCTATGATTCGTTTTTAAAACAGACAAAATCACATTTAAGAAGTTCTCATTTAAAAGAAATCTACTCCTTGTCAAGATTTTTCATCTATTCTCAGCATCAGTTCATTTCAAGCCACACTTAGAATAGCAAAACACATAAATTTTACATTAGAAGGAATGAGAATATACAGGTTTTGCTTCAGATGTTTTATTAAATGTCGGTTTTGAGGCCTTGTGTGCACACACACTACTGGGACTTGTCGCCATTTAAGCTCCTACCTATAAAAATGAGAGTTGGGAAGATTCAGAATGCAACTGGGATTGCACAATGTATGCGCTAATAAGTAAACTAAGGATTTCTCTATTTAAAAAATTACTAAACAAAGCAAAATACTAGATCTCAATCTTAAAGACAAAAAGGAAAAGAGTAATAAATGTTAGACAGAGTGTAGAGAAGGAAAACTCTCATACATTTCAGGTAGTAATGTAAGTACAAGCATTATGAAAAATAATAGGCCAGTCACTGAAAAATCTAGAAACAGACCTGTCAAGTGTTCTAGCATGCCTACTCCTGGGTATACATGCAAAGAAGGGGAAATTAGTATATCAAAGGAAAGTTATACTTGATATGTATGCATCACTGTGCTTAATAGTTGCATATGGAAAATATACTGAGATGCTTATACCTGATAAATGGGTAAATGGATAGTGTATGTACTATCCATTTATATATGATATATATGAACTATCATTCAGCCATAGCAATGAAGGAAATTTTATTATGCATAGCCACATAGATTAACTAGAAAAACACCACATTAACTGAAATAAGTCAGACCCAGAAGGACAAATGCCTAAACTGAGGCATGCAGCTCAGGGCAAGAGCACTTGCCTATATGGGGCCCTGGGCTCAGTTATAAACCTGCCAAAATAAAGAGACAATTACTTCATGTCCTCACTTACATGTGAAAGCTAATCATTTGATCTCAAGGAAGTAGGCAATAGAACAGTGGCTGCCAGAGCACAGAAAGAGTGGGCTGTGGGTGCAGCAGAACACAGTAGGACAGGAAGAATAACTTCTAGTTTTCTTTATTTATTTATTTATTTATTAAAGATTTCTGCCTCCTCCCCACCACTGCCTGCCATTTCCCTCTCCCTCCCCCTCCCCCAATCAAGTCCTGTTGCGGGAGGTCCTTCCGCTCCTCCAGCCTATAGCCGCTGAGATACCAGCCCATTGGGGCGTGGTCTCTCTCCCTTTAAAAAAGCGGCC
>NC_022010.1:96999034-97003925 GCF_000317375.1 Microtus ochrogaster
ATCAAGGGGCTACACTATAATATTTAAAATTCTTAGGGGAAACTCATGTCACTTGATTAAATGTCAATCTCATTCATTGTGGGGACATCCAAAGGAAGAGAGATATTTTTTAGCGAAAAGACTGCCCAGGTGAAAGTAGAGAAAGCTATTCTGGAAGGTTGGTCTGTCAAGAAGAGAGAACAGCAGTGAAAACTTAACAGCAGGAACACCATGTGAACCTGGAACCCGGAGATCAGGGTGTAAACGACACCAGAAAGCTGCATGTGGTAGGAGGAAACTACTCCCAGTGACCACAGGGAAGGCTCTGTGTGTCTGGGGTTCACGCCAACAGTTGCTGTCTCGTTCCTGCCCTGGAGTTAAAATCGGCTATGGCAGCAGCAGCTTCCCCATCTTCGAAAGCAACAGTGCTGGAGATGTGGTGTTGGACCAATAATCTGACTATCTGAAAACAGAATCGCAACTTCTTGGCCCTTTCCTTCCTTTCCCCGGAACCGGTGAGTCAGAGAGCATTCAGGTGAAGCCCATCTGACTGTTTCAGAGAGCTCCCTAGGCAAATCTGTGGGACTGGGAAAGCAATGGCTTTGCCAATTGTGGAAACCCAATTTCTCCAGAGAAAGACTCAGGTCAACAGCACACAGCACTCACCCGGCAGCAATTTGCGGGTCCACTGGACATCTCACTTAAGCTGACCTCACCTACCAAAGATGAGATTTCTTTTGTGTTCCTCCAAAAAAAATAAATAGTCCAACATTTATCTGAAATAGACTCAACAAGATAGAGAATAGGCTTCAAAGGCAGTGAGTGCTTTGAGCGGTTGAAAGCAGACAGAGCCTGGTGTGTGCAGTGATGCTGTTGAACCATGGTATCAAAGAGCCCAATGCCTATGCTGTCTATAAGTAAACTTCTTCACTCTCTGAGGCTATGCAATGAGGATTTTCTGGAAACTTCCCCCACTGATGCTGGCCATCGCCTTACCATTTTGTAATGCTGTTGCTTCTGCCACGAATCATGATGTCAGGAGCCCAAAACTCAAATGCACTGACTAGCAAAGAAAAACCAGTAGATATGAAAACTGAAGCCACAGACTCAACTCTCCAAAAATCCAATGCGAACTGGATTAAACCAGTGAAGCCTCCAAATTTCCAACAGTGGAGTCTGAAATAGATTTTGTGAGAAGAAAAGTATAAACTAAGACCCAATGAGCTCAAGCTCCCAGAATGGAGAAGTAGGTGGGCTCACACTCTCTTAGCTCAGAAGCTACTGGCGACGGATGGCTACAGGGGAGGGAGAGCCAGTTTTCTTTAAGGGTACAGCCCCTAGCAGGTTGGTCACCCTCTGTGGAAGGCCATACATCCAAGAATATACAGGCAGCATCAACTGTCAGCGATGGCTTTAAAAACAATAAGGAAAAGGACACATGGTTGGTAGGAGAAGGAAAAAGGATCTGGGAGGCTAGGGGAGTCAGGAATAAATAGAATCAAAAGACATTGTATTTTCAAAGAACTAACAAAAATACAACATAGATACAGATAAAAACTAGCATTGAGCACTGCCCTCCTAGAGTAGAAAATACAAGATCCGTCCATTTTTTGGCAGTCACTTGAAATCCTCATTTTCCCTCGACATCGTATTAAATTCCATCCTCATGAAAAGGCTTACGCAATGCTTAGAAACCTCTTCACTAATTACTCGACCTCCAAACACTTGCAGGTAGAAACTGAAGCACACTCTGGAGGGAACAATAGATAACCGTGCAGGTGTAGGTGGGATGAACACGTGCCCCACTACTGTGCCAGGTGTACACCCTCTCCATAACACGTGAAGAGGCAAATGTTCTCCCTGATCGAATAATGATGGATGCACACGGTGGCCTAAGAGCGGGTTCATGCGCAAATGATACCAGGGAATCAGAGGTAGCCTTGAAAGGATCACGTGTTTCCCAAATTCCAGAGACATCTTCAGTTTCTCTGTGCCGAAGGCAAAGGGGGGGAAATTAACAGCAATGTTTTGTGAAAGCAAAATACTAAATGTATTTGATCTGTCTTGAAATCATAATAAGCATCAAAAAGGATAATTATACCGTTTATGTTTGTCAGCATTAATGAGACAACTTAAGATTAAAAGCCCCGATATGAACAAAAAAAGGATTGCTACTTTTACATAAGCAACCAAAACATTGCTTTCATGACTGAGTCTCCTATCTGCTCACCCGATGGTGGAGGTGTAACATTCTGAGAGTGGCTTCAGGTGTGGATAAAGGAAAACTGCGAGAGAGACCTGGGCTTCGACATGAGCGGAGCAGACTGACGTGAAGTCTCCCTGCACACCGTGGGGGAAGGATTGCTCTTCTGACCTCTAACGTCCTCCAAGGGACAAACGTAGCTATGTCTCTAGTTGGCAATGATGCAAGATTGGTTAAAGCCACCATGGCAGGTGGACATGTAGACCACGCTGGCCAAAAGCAGGATGAAGAGCATTAGTGGGTGCAGTGAGTCCACCAGAACTAGGCTGGGAAGTAACATCAATCTTAGACATGAGTACTGCAAATCGCCCACGAATTATCCTAGTCTAGGAAAATCTGGGCAGTAAAGAAAGGAATGCTCTTAATGGAATGGGACAAGCAGTGTTCAAAGCTCCAGAAGTTACCTCCCAAGAGACAACACATGCATCTACAGAATGTGATCATCTATCGAGGAGCCATTCAATAAGGGTGCCTGTGTAGGCTTAACGTGGAAAGAAGACCTCTGAGGTGTCAATAGGAACCTCCTTCTAGGCACGCTCCGAATCATGCTACTGCAGAGAGAACACAGGCCCCTGTGTCTGGCGTTTGCTGCCAGTCCCCCCCCCCCGGGCTTGTCTAGCACACTGCTATTATCTCTTGATTAGTCCATTCACAGCAGGTGCCCAGATTTCCCACCTATAAGATGAGCGTTTCAACTCATGGATTCCTCAGTGCCCTACGGCACTACAGCCATTTGCTCTCACATCTGAAGACCTTAAAAAAAAGATGCTTTGGGGTTGTTTCTTGGATCTAATAATCCTTAGACTTGACCTGAACCTGCAAGAGAAACAAACTGCAATCAACAGAAAATCCAACAGACACAATCTCCAGTTTTGTTGGTAACTCTGCGGATGCTCTAGGAAAATACCAAATGTGCCACACAGAAAGGGTGAGCTGGATTGTCCCCATCTGTCCCCCAGCTTTCACCGAACTTGACTGTAGTCAAGAGCAGGCTTTTCTGTTTGACCTTGAATAGAAATAAGATCAGGCACTAAGCAGGTGTCAGCCCTGGCACACACTGGACATGCTCAGCTTCCAGGAACAGAATGTGCCCACCACCTCCTGGGCTCACATAGACACAGTCAAGGTGGCCTCCCCCTATCTGCAAAAATAAACAAGCACCTCCGTCCTGAAAGAGGGTGCATTCCTAGTGTTGTATGGGACAGGGCCTCATCTACCACAAGACAAGCAATAATTAGGGCATGAAATCTAGATAGCAACATTCTACAAATGCCACTGAAGCCATAGAAGGGCTCTCACAGTGAGCAAGAATCTGCCTTTTCTGTGCCTGGAGCAGCAAACTCTCCTGGTTTTGCAAGTGCAAATTCCAGACTTGCATGACCTTGTCTCCTTGTGGTTTATGCCTCAGGCTCCAAATTTGTCTCATCCTGGGCCAGGCCTTAGCGCTGTCACATGAACTAGTATATTTCCCTCTGAAGACAACAGTATGTGTTACCTTTGCAGAAGCAAGGCAATATAAAATGCACCTGAAAAAAATACACCTGAGTCAAGATAGTACAGAGTCTAGATCAGGACATCCTCCCTGACCCTGGACCTGCAGCCATTCATTTTTGGGTTCTTATTTATAACAAGATTCCAACAAAGCTCATGCAGTGTGAATCTGCATGGTGCACCAGGCTGTAGTGATTGTGCCCAGCTTTTCGGGCTTCAACATCCTCACTTCCCTCAATCATTTTATGACTCTAGCTGATCAGTTTAATCAGTTACTGAAGGAAAATTTAAAGACAGAGTGTAGTGGATAGAATCTTCCCATAGGCAGGCTCAGATGTGTGAGTACTTGGTGGCACTATTTAGAGGTGTGACCACACTGGAGAAAGTATGTCACTGCAGGGAAGGCTTTGCAGTTTCCAAGCTATGAGACATTCTGATTCACTTTCTCTCTGCTTCCTACTCATGGTTCAAGATGCGAGCCCTCAAGTCTCACTTCCAACTCTAGCCACCTTTTCTGTTTCCTCCCACCATGCTCTCTCAGCCCTTGTGGACCCTTAACCCTGTGACACCATAAGCCCAAATAAACATTTTCTTCTATAAGCTGTCTCGTCCATGATGTTTTCTCACAGCAAGAGGAAAGTAAGTAATGCACAGAGCTTTTGTTAATACAAATTGATCTTTTCAAACCCTAAAATACTGACTGTATAATGTGCACATGCACACACAACAAAAATCCCCTGAGGGGCATCTTGAAAACATAAATTCCTCCCAAGTGGGAGCTGCAGTTGTCATCAGAAAGCTCCAGAGACTGTCGTAAGCTTTAAAAATGTGTTTTTCTACAGCTATGGAAAATGTGTTCAAAATTTGGGGGTCAAAGTTCAGTTTCTTTGCAGGCTTTCAAACTAGCAAATGGCTGTATCCTCCCGCATCCACACAACTTTTCATGTATCTGTGTCCTGATCCCTTCTTACAGGGATACCAGTCACACTAGATTAGAATCTACCTAACAGTCTCATTTGAGCTTAATCACCCCTAAAACATACACATACACACACACACACACACACACACACGCACACACACACATTTTTTTTTTGTTTTTTCCTTTTTTTGAGACAGGGTTTCTCTGTAGTTTTGGAGCCTGTCCTGGAACTAGCT
>NC_022010.1:97004702-97042037 GCF_000317375.1 Microtus ochrogaster
TGTAACAGAGCATCAAAGTGTGTCCTAAGAACAAATCTCTGCACTCGTTCATTAGCCCAGCTCTCAAGTCTTATCAGAGAAGTGTCTTCACGGGGTGGAGCGTGTTTGACGCAGAGGCTCACGACTGGTCACAGTGCTGAGAACAAATGTCAGTAGAGTGTGCAGCCATAGTGGGAACTCTTCCATACCTTTTTAGAGGTCTCCTTTCCAAAATAATCACATTTTGAGAGAGTGAGGCAAGGACTTCACTATAGCGGATTTAGGGAAATACAGATCCAGTCTCCAGCATCTTCAGGTGACATCTGTCTTAACTCTGTATTTGTGATAAGGTCAAGGACCTGTCATAGATTTCTTTTTGGTTGTTTTTCCACAGGCCCCTGTACATCTGACTCCACAGGACAGTGTGGGAGGAACTGGACTGAACAACTATGTAGGCTCTTTCTTTCCTACCAGACTCTGCTCACTTCTCTTCCTGCCTTTCCTCTTTTTGTGGCTCTCCCCTGGTCCTAAGTGGAGAGGGTGGTCTCTTCTCTTATAATTTCAAATTATAACCAGAGTCTTTAGTCATGTTTTTGAAGCACACCAGAACTAATGAAGCCAAATTTCATCAGGAGAGAATATATAACTTGCTTCTGAATTTAAATCTCAGTGACAGAGAGAACACAAAAAAGAAAAACATGAAGAAAACGAGAGGAAGCACACTTCCAATCCATTTGGTGGTGAGCCGCCCTTCTTTCAGGAGAAGCAGCAGATCCTTTGTGTGACTAGGAAGGAGCTGAGAAAACAGAAGCTTCCTTGGGATTTATCACAATACCTTCCAGGAGGTTTTGTGGCCATACTCACCTCTCAAGAGCCACATGTGAACAGCCAAAAACTCAGGAGAAGGCAACACGTCTGGCTCCTGTCCAGCAGTCAGTCAAACACACAACCAGCAGTGACATGCCCTCGAGTTCCAGCCAGAGTTCCTGGAGCCTGCACAGGAATTCAAGAAAACACCTTCCCGGTAGGCTCCCGAGATCCTACCCTTCCAGACTGGCTGCAGAGTGCCAAGACAGCACTTTCTCCAGCTGGCAGGCGCCCAAACACAGAAACAGATGACCACCCCAAAGGCAACTTCACCCTGGAAGCTTTGGAACAGAAGCAGTGAATTCATCAGATTTTTAAAGGCGCCATTCCTTGCGGCTGTTCACAACAGGGTGAAGTCTAAACGCTTCTGCTTCTTTTCCTCCCCTGTCAAGCTTATCTCCTCACCCCACAGCATTCTGCCAACCGCGCCATTTACTCAAATGAAAGCATTTTAGGCGGAACTCCAAAAACCCAGAAACAACAATCATTTCTGATTTCAGGCCTGGTCTGTTTTGATCAGATTAAAAGAAAAAATATTTACAGCGTTTTGATAAGGGCAATCAGAGGCAAAACCAAAAACAAGCCAAATATTATTTCTGATTTTAAAAAAAATGAGATTCTAAGATGTGCTCCATGATAAAATTTAGTGCCCGTACCAAGAGGTGTCCTCAAAGGGGCTTTGTTTTCCCAGCGCAATCAGTGTCCACACAGATAAGGACAAAGAAATATTTCGCCGCTTTTCTCAAGGCTGTGTGGAAAAAGAGCCAAACTTCCCCACTGACAGCGTTGGCTCAGCAGGGAGACAATCCTCTTCAAGGCTATCGATATTTTATAAGCCCCAGACAATAGCGGGAGACATAAATATGACTTCTGAGAGGCTCCTGTGACCAGCTTTCTGTCACCAAGACAGGATGCCTCAGAGAGACAAGTTAGAGGACAAACAAAGGGCCCGAGGGGTAACTAGGGGACAGAGGACTTACCGAGCCTGTTAAAGGCCCATGCTCCATGCCCACACAACAAGAAAACAACAGAAAACAGAAAGCAGTAGGGCGGTTTCATAGGCTTTGGCCCTGGTCTGCTAGGCCTGGGCCTTGAGGTCTCTGGGACAACAGATCATGGTGGTGGGGAACACCGAGCTGAACAGAGCTGCTCACCTCAGGAGTCACAGTGAGCAAGGGCTGAGGAACAGGCTAGATCCTGAGGCAGTTCCCTTTGTAAACTTGACACAACCTAGAATCACCATGAAGAGATTTTAATGAGGCAGGGTCTAGATCAGGCTGGTCTCTGGGCACGCCTGTGAGGGTTTGTCTGTCTTAATTACCTTACCCGATGTGGATAGACCAGCCTAAAAGTGGGTGGCATCATGTCCAGGTTTGGGGCCTTGGAGGGGGTGTGTAAGTGTGAAAAACGCTAGCTGAGCACTAAGGACACACAAGTTCTTGTCTCTCTGCTCTTGACCGAGGACGGGATGGGACTAGCTGCATCAAGACTGCCAAACAAACCCTTTTCTGGCTAAGCTGTGTGTTTGTTAGTGTCCATTAATCACTCAAGGGCCCACCCTCAATGTTCTAACTTCCTCCACTTGGGTGATCCTTTCAAATTCACCACCATTTCCCAATACTGTTACAGGCTGCTAACCACACCTTCAAATCCCCCAAATTTTTATAATAAACAAAAGGGTGAAATGTAATTATTTAGCCACCCTTAAGGCTGCACTTCCGGGTCCTAAGGCAGGCACATGTGGGCGGACCCTTGGGAACAGGGCCCGCATGACCCACATGCCCGCATGCATGGTTACCTCCACCCACGACTCAACTAACCCCCTGAGTGCACATGCGTGGGTCACCTGCCATCTGCATCATCAGTGTCTGACATGCTCATGCGAAACCCCTGTGAGCATGTGCAAGGCGTAGGGTCGTCCGACATCAGCGTCTGACGTAGGCACGTCTCCTCCCCGCCCCCTGAACATGTGCTAAGAAGCCTTTAAAAGCTGGGCTGCCATCTTCATGCCCTCTCTTCCTCCGCACACTGGTTCCTCAAGCCCGCATCAAACTGGTCTCAGACACCCCAAGTTGCAAACCCAGAAAACTATTTCAAAAGTTACATATTTTTTCCTTACAGAGCACAGGGAATCATAAATGAACACGTTTACCACATATGCTAGTAGGAACCTCAGCCTGTCAAGTTACATCAAATTGGAGAAATGCATGTTATAGGTTTCAAATGCCTTCAGACGACATTCTTGGTTTCCTGGTCAGTTCTTCCCACCTTTGAAGGCAGTGTAAAGTTGTGATATCTGGAGTAACAGCAGCCATAAGCATGAAATGAAAACATACCACTTCACGCCTGCTGAAGTCAAAGAATAAGAGCCTCTCCGTGCCCTGGCTGATAAACCAGCTCTGAGAGCCGCCTGAATCCAGACTTCTTCTTCACCGGACAGTGATATTTTGTCATCGAACCAATGGTTCCAAAACAGGCAATTAGAACAGCAATAGCAGCTCCTGGGAATGTACTGGAGACTCTAACCCTCGAGCACCATCCCCGTGATCCCGAACTGGAGACTCTGAGGTGCAGGCCAGCTAACTGGGCTTCCCCAGCCCCAACAGTCCTGAAGCAAGCTAAAGTTGGAGGACACCTCACGTAAGCTGTTGTTTCGTTTGATGTTGTGTTGGGAGCATCCCTGACTGAGAGAAGCAGTTGTGTCTCAGTAACTACCACCTCTCTGTCACTTACTATAATGAATTCTTCCTCTAACGATGTCCATCCCTGTGATCTTGCAAGGTCATAGTTCATTCCCATTGCATGTAAACATTCAAAGAAAATGCATCCTATTTGCTTCTGTCCTGAATACTCTGTATTTTTACCACGCCTACTTCAGGCAATGGTATGTGTTGGGGGCGGGTATGTTTGTGCCTGGCCACGGCTGTATGTCTGTGTGAAACTTGCTGGAGTTTTCCCTCTGAGGGACAAGACTCAAACAGACCATGGATCTCAGAATAAACAAGCAGACAGAAAGCATAGCATAGCGAGAAGAACCAGACTTGGGCTTAGTTCATCAAATCGAGGCATGAACGCCAACAGGAAGAGAATGGCCTGATAGACATCAGCCTAAAGATCCGAGAGGTCTTCCATATCATTTCCAAACGATTCTGATAGCACCCAGCCTCCACATAAAAACTATATTCTAAAAGTGGAATTCTCTTACCTGTAAAATTATTACAACCTATGCTAGTCCATTTGTTCCTGTGGCAATTCGTCAAGAAGTTTTTTCTTTCTGAGATGTCAAAATCTGCATTTTCACCTACCGTTCTATGAGCCCCAGTTTATCGTGTGTTGTTGTTTTGCTTCTTTTTTTTTTCCAGCAGAAAAGCTATACCATACAGGCAGCTAGCAATTCCAGAAGGAATGTAGCCTTCCCAAGAGCTACAGCCTGTGCTGGCAGGCCAGCCCTCTCAAAATCTCATCCTCCGCATCTGCTGACAAACTATTTAATCCCAGTCACAAGTTCGCAAACAGGAAGGAAGAACAAAGGGAGTCTTCAGATCGCCCACTGGGACTCAAACATATTGATTTCGTCATGTGTCACGGCCCTGCTGTATCCAGATATTTGAAGCTACAGGGATTTATTTTTAATGTATATGTACTCCCCTCTCCTGTAGGGAGCTTTAATTTTTCCTCTGTTTGAAGGTGGCTTCGTAGAGAACTAATGAAGATAAAAATTTCCAATCACTCTTATTAGGGACTACAAAGAAAGTAGACTTTAAAATTCATCATGGGTGTTGAACTGAACTTAGCCACATTAACAAATTAGAGCATCCTTTGTAATTTCACTGATCAAAAGCAAATGAGGTCAATGGTTCCAATTACATGCTGTCCTTGCATTTGGAGACTTTTAAGCACGTGTGTGTGTGTGTATGTGTGTGTGTGCATGTGTGTGTGTGCATGTGTGTGTGTGCATGTGTGTGTGTGCATGTGTGTGTGCGTGTATTTCCTAGATATGTATATATTTACACATATTTGCTCAGGAACATAATCCTTGTGCATAACAAACATTATGTCTTCTGGGCTTTTACCCATATCATGCCAACAACCAAGCCTTCTTTTACTAACCATCTACTCAAATCATACCTCTTGTGGTTTGGATGGAGCCCGTTTTCCATAGGCTCACATGTTTGAACACTTGGTCCCTAGCTGGTGGCACTGTTTGGGAAGACGGCATAATCAATAGGAGGTGGAGCCAGCCAGCCTCCTGCCCCTGCAATTGTGCTTTTCCTGTCTGTCATCATGTCATCCTTGCTGGCTGCTTCTCCACCACAATGGATTGTATCCCCATAGAACTGTGAGCCAAAGGAGTTGATGCAATGTTCAACATCTACTGCTTCATCTAAACTGTGCCCCTCAAAATCACAAACCCCATTTACTTTTGTCATCTTCAGAATGTTCCTTCCACTTACCATCCAGGTCCTCTTATCTTATGGACCCTGATTTTCTGTAATGGCATGCCACACAAAAGGCTACTACTGTCTTTAAAAGACACATGGTTTTGTTGGGTTTTTAGGAAAGGAGGTCACCAGGAATCTCAGATGGGACTCTATCCCTAACTCTCATTATACCTTCCACACCCATTAGTAGAGAGAATCTGTATGCCCCAGAATTCACACTGTAAAGCCCTTAGTGGAATGGCTGTCCATCCACATGTTAAAGCAGGTGGCAGCCGTGGGGAAGAGGGGAAAGAACTGAGCTGGAGTGCAACTCAGAAGATCATGGCATTCTCTCAAATACCTCAAACCTAAACCTCCCTCCTTTCTGAACTCACACCGCTTCTCAAATTCTATCACTCGGGAACCGCAAACCCCATTGGTTTAGTGGTGGCTGGTTGCAGGGAAGTGCCTCATCTGAAAACCCCTTCTTATTACTTTTAGGCTTATTCTTCACTGTAGGTAGACAACAAGAACTTCAGCTAAGTGATCTGAAATTAGCTTTTTAAAGATTACTTGAGTCAGACAAATAATGCAATGTGAAAAAAACATGTGCGATTTTCCCTTCCGGGGGTTCACTCTGCAGCTACTACTCTCTATAGCAGAGTGTAGTGTGACACACTCGGGTACCCACTTTCCTGGTTCAGTGATGATTAAAAAGTTAAAGTTGATTTAAACAGCAGACAATCTGACTCAAACGAGAAGAGAAAAACTTCAAAGATCTTGAGAATCAAAAGCATAATTCAGCATACCTTTTAGTGTAATGCCAAGAAGCCCAATATTCTTCAGTGGCCCTGAAGGCAACAGACTTATATAAAACCAAATAATTTATGTGTTTAATAACAGTGTATATGAAGGCACTTGTCATAACAGCATTCATAAATATAAAGAAGTAGGGACAGATATCCTTATCATCCAACAATGGAGGAACCAGCAGGTAAATTATAAATATCTGTACGTCTGAATGTTCTACAGGCTTTTATCTGGTATGGCAAGCACATTTTAAAAACATAATCAGAAAAGTTTCCTGAACAAAGGTAGAGCTGGGCTGCAGCTGAGAAGTTTAACTTGTCTCGGGAATGCACTGCCTGAGATAGGTCAACTAAAATTAGGAAGTGTAAGAAATAAAGTTTCAATTCTTTAGAAAATTAGGTGGTGTATAGCAATTGTGCTCTCTCAAGAAGGAGACGCATACTGCTGTGAGGTAGAGGGGACCCACCATAAAAATGCCTTCTTGAGTTCATACAAGC
The DNA here is from genome assembly GCF_000317375.1 of Microtus ochrogaster. Classification (NCBI taxonomy): domain Eukaryota; kingdom Metazoa; phylum Chordata; class Mammalia; order Rodentia; family Cricetidae; genus Microtus; species Microtus ochrogaster. The sequence continues at coordinate 97,011,277 of NC_022010.1, forward strand.
AAATCAACTGAGGTTCTACCCCTAAGTAGAAAGTAGGATGCTGTATCAGAGCTGCAATCAAGGGAACTTTCCCTTGGATACATGGGAATACTTCAACATTGAAAATAAGCATAAAAGATCACAGATTCCCACAGAATCACCTCCTTATTTCAACCCAGCAGCATTCCCAGAAGAAAAAATAATAAAATTTAAAAAAAAAAAAGATCACAGATTCTTCAACCACAGTCAAAGACCAGAAACTTGTTTTTCACACAGTGTGGGAAAAGGTGGAAGTTGCATGCTGGAATTTATAACCACATACATAGTTATATGTGGTTATATATGGTGTTGCATGATCCCAAGCAGTCCTTCACCTCCCTCTTACACCAATGTTTCCCTGCCTGAGACAGTTTAACAGCACAGATAAACATGGATGAATGCTGATGTCTGTAGCATCTTTTCTCTCAATGTGTCGTCTTACATTTATTCCTTCCTGGCCCCAAAGGAGTCGATTTCCTCAGCAACTTACCCACAGTCTATTTCCCCTTTCTGATTGTTAGCGTCAAACAATCAGAAAAACAAAGAATAAAAAACTGGTGGGGGGAGACCTTACACAATGTAGCTGGGAGTGTACATGTATCTTTATGTAAAACAATATCAAGATTTCTCAACACTAAAACCAGCAATTCCACAATTGAGTACCAACGGACATGAAAATCCTTAAACTAAAGAGATACTTGTATTCTGGTGCTCATTGGAGCAGCAGTCAAAAGAGTTAAAATAAAGACTCAACTTAGATGCCCTTCCATGGATGAACAAAGTGACGCCTATGTACGGATGGAACTAGAAAGCACTGTGCTAAGTGAAATAAGCCAGCACAGGAGGAGAGTCCTTACTAAAGACTGGGAGGAGGAAATCAGGAGCTCCATGATGGAACCAAAATAAGAGAGAAGAAATTAGTGATACTATGCTTCGGTAAGTACAAGAGGAAAACATCAATTGTGTGTTTCAAAATGACTATAAGCATGTGTAAGTACCAACCCCTAGCAGTGATTAATACTTGAAGAAACATGAACTTACTGCCCCATTTTGATTGCTGTGTGCTGTACAGGATCAGGTTATCATAATGCACCATAAAATGTTCAAAAATACTTCTCAAATATATTATGAAACTCGGACACATTTCTCTTTGTTCTAACATTTTGTTCTATTTTTTTCAGGTGCCTTATATCTATTTTTTAAATATTTTTTCATAATTTACTTTACATGCTAACACCACTCTCCAGAACATACCGATATTCTTGTATTAATTAGAAAGGCTAATTCTCAAGGTCTCTGAGCTTGCTCTTTTTAGTGACCATTTTTAGTGTTGGAAGTTGTCCCCAATTCTCTTTTTCAAATGTCCTTTTATTTTCAGTGTGCTGCCACCATGCCCACTTGAATCCTGGAGATTCTACTTTTTCTTCATATTGTGAAACTGTTGAAAACATTTGCTTTGTATTCTCATTGCAAATATATTAGCTCATGCTAATCTTCTACCATCTACAATGCAGGATATTTTAATCTCCTTCCTTGAAATATCCTCTCTAGATTGTATCCCTGCTTGGGTGTGTGTGTGTGTGTGTGTGTGTTGCAAGATGTCTTCTTTTCTTTTGCTTGGTAATTTGGTGCATGTATATAAGTTGACCTGTCATTAGTGAGAGCTTTCTGATTTGGAAAACGCCTCTCTCCAGGTGGCATCTGTTTCTAGCAGGAGCTGCACTAGCAAATATCACTGGCCTCAGAGTAGCTTATATGTTAGATTCTCTTCTGGGATTCTCAAAAGACAGTGAGTAGAGAATCTAAACCCTGAAACTGTGTGAGACAGATGTCCAGTTCCAAATTGCCGTGCTCTGACATCAGCTTCGGGCCCAGCACAGCTACAGGAGCTCACACAATCACCCCGGCTCAGTGTTTAGCACCTTAGACATCTTCCTGTGTGCTGAGGATGGTGTGCATCACACTACTCCTCACTCCTGAGCATCACATTTTCAGGTAGCACTTCTGCAACCATCTCTGGGGTTTCTCGGGGACTTCATTGACAGTTGTTATGGGGAATCAGAGATTACTAAGATCAAGCAGGTATGAAAAATCACCAAGATTTCAGAAACTTACCAAATTTCTAATGCCATGACACCCCCTTTTTTTCCCCTCCAAGGCTCTGAGTGGTTTCCATAAAAGATGTTGTGGGAGCTGCGGGTTTCTTCCCACAGCCCGGCTCCTGGCCGCCTGGCTAGCTTATGCCCCAAAATAACAACACACAAACTGTATTCTTTTAAACACTGCCTGGCCCATTATATCTAGCCTCTTTTAGGCTAATTTTTATGTACTAATTTAGCCCATTTTTAATAATCTGTGTAGCACCGCTAGGTGCGCTTACCGGGAAAGATTTAACATGTCTGACCTGGCAGCTTGCTTCATCGTATCTGGCTCTGAGAGGAACTGCATGACGTCTGAGCTCACTTCCTCTTCCTCCCAGCATTCTGTTCTGTTTACTCCACCCACCTATGTTCTAACCTATCAGGACCAAGAAGTTTTTCTATTAATTAACCAATGACCTTCCTCCATCAAAAAGACCTCGAGAGTAGCACTGTTATCATTGCCTTTCCTAAGAAAGGAGATCACGAAACCCTATCAATTACTGAAGTTTCCATTTTCTGCAAGTCAGGGCAGCTCCTCTCCCTGTAAAGACCTAATGTGCAGCATGAGTTTGCTCTGTAAGCAGGAGCAGTGGAAAGAGTTTTGTCTTCCTGCGGGTAATGACAGCTCAGCGTGCCTTGTAACAGCTGACCCCTGCACCAAGCCCATGTCACTTTCTCTTCCTTCTTTCTTTCTTTTTTCAGTCAGAGCCTCACTAGGTAGCTCTGACTATCCTATAACTCACTATGTAGACCAGGCTGACCACAGAGGTCTGCCTGTCTCTTCCTCAGAATGATGGGATTAAAGGAGTGTACCACCAAGCCAGATTATTGGCAGGTAGTTCCTAGGCACAAAGAGTAAGTTTGGTGCATCAATCAGGGTATACCTCCCAGGTGAGGAGTGCATACAACACAAAAATGTCAGGAGAGAACAAAGACTCACTATCTAATAGTACTTCTTCTTCATGTTATGAAACTCTATTAGGTACTATTTGTGACCAAATTATCCTAAAAGATCATTTATCTGAGCTGCAAATTTAACTAATGCCCCATGATTTCTTCTCTCATTTTAATAATTGTATTGAAAGGTATATCCTTGAGTGACAAATATATTGGTAGTTGACTAAGTCACCTCAAAATGAACAGAGATATTTCCAAACACTGCAGCATATCTGCCTTCTAGGAAGGGTGGTTTACAAAGGGAAAGGGTAAAACACACTGTGACACTGTAATTCTTTGGCTGTGTGTGTGTGTGTGTGTGTGTGTGTGTAACTGTCTCTCTCTCTCTGATTATTCAGCCGTGAAATAATGTCAAAGTTGTCTGTGTCCATTCTGAATGGACTCAGATGTGCACTGTGCTAAGTGAGCCCCTTCAACACTGTAATCATACATGTCCTTATACTCGTTGGCAAATAAGGAGAATTCTGAATGAATGCTACCTCAATAATCACATAATTACACAGTGCCTACCTAGTTTTCTTAAGATACAGTAGAAGGATTGATGTAAATGCATTCTCTGCCTGTCAAAACAAAATTCTACACTATAGCAATGGTGGTTTGATAAAAAAAAAAAAAACCAGTGTATGAGGAGCAATTCTTGGGTGCTGTATCTAGCCTGAACTTCGTTCCTGGGTAAAGTGTGTCAAAGGGATAACTCACTTAGATTTACTAATACCATGGAAACTATTTTTTCAAATTGAAGCTGTAGATTCCATATACAACGCAACCTTTTTTAGGAGTGCTTAAGATAATAAAGACTTTTTAAAACTTGAGAGAGCTGTACCTTTTGCTTTATAAAATACCCAGGAGTTTAAATGTAATTCTCACATGACAATAAAAATTTCACCACAGAGTTATCTATAACTTAGATATCAAGATGGATACCAAGAAACAATTTCTCACCAGAAATACTAACTTTTACAGTGTCTTCAAAGTGCATCTGTGAACCATTGCTTTTGATGTAAGTGTCATGATGTAAACTAAATAGTTCACCATTTCCAATACTGTAGGGATAAGTCCAGCCCCTGAGGGGGCGTGTCCGCCTCGGGTGAATGTTTACCTATAAATCAGGCGAGCAGGAGCCCACGAGCCCCTTCTGCTTTCCTGGTCTCCATGGGAACGGTGGTTCTGTAAGTCTATTTCCCCATTAAAGCTGTATATATTTTTACAATCTGTCTGCATTCACTTACGCAGTTACACAATACCACCTAAACATATTGATCCAATATATTTCGTAAGATCAGGACTTAAGATGAAGACTCACGATTTACTTTTCCTGATTCATTATGTCATGTCTACACATTCAGTTCATCATTTGTTTTATAGCGCTTTGCTCAACAGCTAGCAGACTTAAATTTGTGTATCTGGAGGTCAGACTTTTGGTCTTACTGTCTGACTAGGGCTTGTGTACCTTTAAATAAGCTACATCAAGGTGACATATAGCTTAAAACACTATTTCAGTAAAATTCAGCCTCGTGGGCACTGTTTTCTAAGCCAACTGTTTGAAGCAGTTTTAGCATATGTTTGGCGCTTAGGTACTCTATTAACTATTTCCTTCCTGCTGTGGCCAAATATCTAAACACAAACAACTTGAGAAACAGAGGGTTTGTTTCGGCTCGCGATTCAAGAGTATGTAGTCCATTGTAGCAGAGGAGATACAGCAGACCTGAGCACTGCATCCACATTCAGGAAGCAGAGGGGAATTTCCAGTTCACCTTTCACTTCCTATCCAGTCTAGAACTCCCACACATGAAATGGTGTCACATGGAATGGGCAGGTCCTTCCACCTTATCCTAGTATGGTTATCATTGCTTGATGGAAACATCATGACCAAAACAGCTTGGGGTGGGAGCAGGAAGTTTATTTGGCTTACACTTCCAAATCGTTGTTCATCATCTAAGGAAGTCAGGAGAGGAACTCAAACAGGACAGAAACCTGGAGGCAGAAGCCGATGCAGAGGTAATGAAGAGGTCCTGCTTACTGTTTAATTCTCGTGGCTTGCTCACCCTGATTTCTTATAGACCCCAGGACCACCAGTCCAGGGAAGGCACTACCCTCAGTGGCCTGGGCTCCTGTCCCATCAGTCACTAGTTAAGAAAATGCTGCCATCCAGGTCTGTCTATAGCCCGATCTGTTATTGTCACTATGGCTGTTTGTTTGTTTTGCTTTATTTTTTCAAGACAGAGTTTCTCTGTGTCCTGGCTGTCCTGGAACTTGTTCCATAGACCAGGCTGGCCTTTCTCTCCCGAATTCTAAGATTAAAGGTGTGAGCCACCGCCTAGCTCTATAGCCCAACATTATGGAGGCATTTTCTTAACTGCGGTCCCCTCCTCTCTGATGACTTTAGCTAGTTGACATAAAGTCATTTAGTATAGACCTCAATAAATCTAATCTAGATAATCCCTCAGAGGCGTGGAAAGAGGCTTATCTTTCAGGTGATTTGTGACGCCAACAAGTTGGCAACATTAGCAATAATAACTACACTTCTTTCTCTTGAGTGTGCTGTACCTCAGGGCCAGTAAGATGGCCTGTTGGTGACAGTGCTTGCTGTCAGCCTCATGACCTGAATTTGGTCTCCAGAACCTACATTTGGAAGGAGACAATTGATTCACAAGAACTGTCCTTTGGTGCTGTGGCATGTATACGCTACACACACACATTGAATAAAGGTAGATTTTTTTAAAGTGTTATTCCTTGCATGCAGTGAATGGATTCCAGTAATAGCATACTACATCAGTGAAGTCATTTTTTCTCTTACTGTTTGTAGTGGTTTAAGTGAAGATGGTTCCTTCCCATTGGCCCAGAGAGAGTAGTACTAACAGAAGGTGTGACCTTGTTGGACAAAGTGTGTCACTAAGGGTGAGCTATGAGGTCTCAGAAGCTCAAGTCAAGCCCAGTGGCTCACAAGCTCTTCCTGCTGCCTGTTGCTTCAGATGTAGAACTCTCAACTCCTCTCCAGCACCATGTCTGCCTATATGCAACGATGCTTCCTGCCATGATGATAATGGGCTAAACCTCTGAACCTGTAACCAAGTACCAATTAAATGTTTTCTTTTATAAGAGTTTCCCAGGCCACGGTATCCCTTCACAGCAATAAGAACCCTAACTAAGACCCTATCAATCCCATATTCTTTATTTTGAAGGTAATTATTTCAATTCTTCAATTGTAGATGAGCATTGCTGCACTGCCATTTTTCAATTCTCTTTGCAGAGACTAATAACCTAAATTGTCAAATAAGAGACTTGTTGGAGGTGTGTTATTCTGTAGGCCTATGCTTCAGTAGCCAATATACACAGAAACAATCCTTTTCAACCTCTGAGCATGGCTTTAGAGCGTGCGCATGATGAATATTCGGTTAAACGCTTGGATCCAGGCTCTTGCCAGAAGGTCAGACCTCAACCATTTATCTCAGGATGTTTCTGGAGACATTCCATTCCTCCATGATTCTACCCACACTAGTGCTTGGCTTCCCTGAGCAGTGATCCCTGTGCCAACACAGAACATAAGGATACGATCCTGCAGTGACATGCCACAGTTGAGCTGTTCCTGCCCTTTCAAAGGTAAATCTATTTCTGCTTCCAAATGGCAAGTTCCCATGGATGAGCAAATAGCAGAGCTGCAGGTTTTGAACAGCGGTAGTGGCTTTGACTTTCCAATACATCTTCCTTAAAACATTTATTTCCATTCTCACGGGGTCTGAAACCAAACGTCCATACTGACTTAAGCAGACCAAGTTGCCTGTGGGGCATTCCTCTCCTCTTTTACTAATTTTAGAGCCAAACAGAAGTAGCTCAGGACCCAAGTGGCTCAGCAGGTGAAGCATTTGCCACCCAGCCCTGTGACCCTGCTTCTATCTCCAGAACCCACAGAAAAGAGGAATGGAAGGAGAATAAAACACTCCGTGGCTTAGTGCTCTGATATCTCCCCCCACACACACCCCGCTCCCCTGTCTCCCTCTCTCTAATTAAAAATGAAAATGTAAAACAGCTTAGTCCAATACAGCTGAGGATCCTTTGGCTGAACTTGACATTTAGAGTCTGGCCAGTACATTCACAGCTGGAGAAAATGTCTCCATGTCAAAGCCCAAGAACTGAGTTAGACTAAAAGTCCTTTTACTTCCAAGTCCCTTATTGTACAGCCATTCTGAGGTCACTCAGTTAGTTTCGAGTGTCCGACCTCTGGGTGACACTAGACGCCTGTTCCAGCGGGGTATTGTGCTGGCACAGCGCTCCTGAGACTCGCTTGTCAATACCTCTATCTTTTGGACAGCATCCACGCCCCGCCAGTGGCCGCCCTCTCCAGGACCTGGTTTCCCTAGCTCCATGGTACCACCATATCTGAGAGTCTTATGAGCTGAGGAAATACAGAGCCCAGGAAAGGGAAGCTGAGCTGATGAAGGGCTCTGCAGATGCGACATCGCCCTTCTCGGGATCAGCTCAGAGCTTTGATGTCTGTATTCCCGTTTGTTCAATCTGGAACCCCTGCTCTAAGGCAGGGCAAGGATCCCATCTATGTGACCACAGGCCACATGCAATCCCTGGCTAACTTAAAAGAAAGCAAAGGTCAGTGTAAAAGGTCATGCATACTAGACTAATTGAAATCCTGCTTTACAGAGAACCATGGGTCCAGATAAGCTTTCGGATGGGTATCTTGAGGAAGGTTCACAGAAGGAAAAGGTCCTTTCCCAGTACACTTAGCCATTCCTAAGTCTACAGCCCTGGGGCCCCAGGTGGTGGAGTGCAGATGAGGAGGGCAAATAAGCCACGCTGACACTGTAGAGTCCCTTTAACTCAGAGTCTCTTTCCCAGGAGGTCCATTCTGAGGCTTTCCTTAGGAACCCTGAGCATCTCCTAGGAGTGTTGAATATGCAGAAGGCGTCAGACCCTGCTGTCAGTCCTTGGGCTCTTGCATCTTTCTCTGTGATTGGCAGCAGCAGAGTAGACAATACCCAGAATTATGATTCCCAGCATATTGCCTGTGGGGAAAAGAAAAGGCGACGCCCTCTATGGCAAAAGCAGTCTGTGATATTGCCCAGTGGCTCTGGGAGTCTGATCATTAAATTTATTCTAAATGAGGTAGAGGGGAATTACTTCGGCTCAAATTTTGAAGAATCCGGTTAAATCCATGATACCCTGTAGCCCTCAGCTGAGTCCACCGTAGCGTCACGATTTCATATGCCCCGTCTCCATTGCTGACATCCATGCTCATATGCCTCTCAATTCTGTTTGAAGCTTCTCTATGGCTTTGAGCCTTAGGAGGCTTGCGAATGGATGGGATTGAATTTCAGAATATTCTTACCTAAAACATTTTTAAGCCAAAAAAAATAATAACCCAAATTCAAGAAAATCCTAAAGGCAGAAGAACCAAAGCACACTATGATGCAAACCATGCCAAAGATGTGGTCTGAGGTACAGAACGGGAGTGTTCAGTGAGCGCCTTAGACAAGGTGGATACCTCTGGAATCAGGCAGCTCTGGGTCTCTACTCTATACTAACCCAGCCAAGTTTACAGCTCCTGCCTCCATGAGTTTACAGTTTATTCGTGGGCCATACGATTCATTCAAGCAGCATCCAATGTACCCGTCTTCTGGTTCTTGATATTAGCTAAGATTTGCTAACAGGCACAGAGAAGTCGGTTCAGCTGGTAAAGTGTTTCCGCACACCCGAGGACCTGAGTTCTGTTCCCATGTAAAAGAAGCCCAGTATGGTAGCATGCACTTGGAATCTCATTGCTTGGGAAGTAAAATACAGGCAAATCCCTGGGCTCACTGGCCAGCCATCCTAGCCATACCAATGAGCCCCACGTCCTTTGTCCTGGGAAATGACCCTTGAGGTTGACCTCTGGCTTTCTTGTGCACACATGCCTAAATTTTTTTTTATTTTTTTATGTGATATTAAATTTATTAAAATTATGAAATACACATTTTTATTTTTAAATAAATAACATACTATGTATCTTTTGCCTAAAAATTTTTAAAAGGTTGTTTTATAAAGAAGTAAACTTTTCCTCTGGACTAACAATTATAGGACCATAACAATGACGGGAACATAATAATGCAACTTTCTGTGGATTTTATGTAAATTTCTCATTTTCTAGTAGTTTTTGTCTGTTATAGCTTCTTGGAAGCCTATCTGCCTTTGGTCACTGTTTGAAGCTTTCCTACAATGATGTCTTCCAACTCTCTCCTCAGTCTCTTCACCAAGACGACTCACTTTAAGTCATTGTTTTCCTGTTAAATGCTGTTCAATCATGACAGTGTTCAATGCTTTATTCCTCCACAATTCACAGATATCTCCACGAAGTCCTTGCTGAGTGCTGGCGCCACACTTAGCACACAGTAGGTCCTCTATCTGTTTAATAAATTACTCCCCCAAAAAACTGTGAAAAGATGTAACTAATCTGAATCACTGGTTCCCCAAGACTAAAGCTCAGCATTCAAGGGAGCAAATGTGTTCGACAGCAGTAACAGCCATTGCTCTTGGTCAGTTGGGCATTTCCGTAACTTTGCTTTTGTGAGGCAAATCTTAAAAAACCCATATGGAACAACGGTCGAGTCTTCATTATTACTGAAATGGGTACTGCTCCTGGGAATGGCTGGTGTTATGATCTCTGAGTGCAAGTGACAATGTATTTTCTTGGTGTTGAAATATCTATTATCCAAGGGTTGTCACGGCTGTGTAAGCATTTACACTCAATTGCTGGTGTACACTCGCCCATCTCCATTGACTTCTACACTAGGAAGAAAAAGAACATCTTCACTTTTAATCTCCTCTCTTTCTGGAGGTGAAAAGTTTGTCTCTACCATAGAAGTAGGATGGCGTGGAATCAAAATGAGGCTTTCCACACTCGTGTCTACAAGATAAGCGGTGGTTCCACCTTGTCTTACAGCAGAGAAACGTCTCAAACTCTCTTCAAACAACTGATGCCTTTTTTCACAAGTAGCAATTGCTTCTAAGTTTGCCATCCTGGTATGATGGTGTAATAGCTGGTGGTCTCTATGCCTGAAATTACAGTCTATAGACGGCTGGCAGTGGTAGATCCAGGTAAGAAACAAGGAAAGGGAATCCAGGACCCCACCTCTGAGCTACTCCACTGGCTCTGGCTTTAGCAAGATCCCCGAGTGATTGGAGCACATATCATATTTTGAACAGCACTACTGCCCACCTCCTTTGTGAAACCCAGCTGCCTCCTCAGCTTCTGATGAGCGGCCATTATATACAAACAGATGCACCAGCCATAATGTCCCAGGTAGACCTTCAGTCAGAGATTTTTTTTAACTATTTACTAAGGGGATTTTAGCTAAAAAACAAAAAACAAACCACATATAGATATAGAGATAGATACATATGGTTCTCCTTGGTTCCTGCCTCAAAATAGACACATAACCATCAAGAAGCAACACAGTTCTATTTCTGAGTCTGATACAATTAGATTTCAGTTACGTGTGTGATGTATATAGTTCACTCCCATAGCTCCCGAGGAAATCTTCCATTGATTTGGCTCCATTGGTCCAAGAGAAAGGTTCTCCAGCCAGACCTGTATCCCATGAACTTGGTCTTAGTCCTCCTCTGGTCATATGGCTCCTGAGAGTCTGAGTGGCTGGGCTGAGACCACCGGGGAGAGGACAGAGTTCCATGCTAAGTACAGCTGGGTGTGAAGTGACACACAGGCTTCTTTCCGGTTCGGGTGGAGGTGGCACTTCTTTCCTTCCCATCTTGGAAACTGCTCACTCTCACTCCGCTCTGAAAACCTTTGAACTCCTTCACCTCACTATTTTGAGCTCTGGTCTCAATCTTGAGATTAAGAACATATATACATCTCACTGAGACCCATGGCATCTTTTGCTCTGTATCTTGGTTTGTTTGTTTTTTTTTTTTTTTTAGGCTTAACAAGAAGAAAGAAACTTGACCAGAGAAGTATAAACTAAGTATAAATTTGTAGGAATGTGTGTGTGCATCTGTGGCTATGGGCACATGAGTGCAGTCCCCCACTGAGGCCAGAAGAAGCTATCACATCCCTGGATAGGTAGCTACAGACAGCTTTGAGCTGCCAGACAGTGGTGATGGGACCCAAACTCAACTCCTCCTCTGCAAGAACAGTGTGTGCTCCTAAAGTCTGAGCCATCTCTCCAGCCCAAGAAATACAGTTTGTGATGTTCATCCTTCCTCCTTTCTACTCTTCTCTTCAGCATTCACAACATTCAACTAAGTTCTTCAAATATTTTTTGACTATATTACCATTTACATCATCTATATAATATGCTCCTTTTCTCCTTCTAACCCTTCAAAAAGGTACAGAGCTTTTCTCTAAATGTTCATTTTAGCAAGCCCATGTTTATACTGCCTCTCTCTTTCTGATCACTTTGTACAACTGCACAGAGGTGGGGGAGGGGGAGGGAGTTGGGGAGGGAAGGAGTCAGGCTGGTCACAAATGAAATGTGACTGAAAGCGATTGGGCAGAGTTTTAAGTCGATGGCAGCTCTGCCTCGTTCCTTTCTGCCTTCATCTGGCCAGCTCTGCTGTAGGCTGACGCGGTGGCCACAGTCCTAAAGTAAAGGTGACATATGTGAATGCCGAGTCTGAAAAGTGCGACTTGAAGCCTCTGAAGCTTTGAGATTTTTCTCACAAGATGGCAGAGGCCACCCAGGCCAACACAATCCCCGTGCTTCTGAATGCAAATGCCTCTTGTATTACAATGGGGTCATGTCCCAGCCTACAGAAGTCGAGTCTCCTGAGACAAAATGCTTTAAACACACCTAACCTTCTGGCCAGCATGGATTAGCTGCACAAAACGCTGACATCATAGAGCTTCCTTCGATGACTTCATTTCCCGTAATGCACAGCTTGGCTTGACTGTTATCTTTAGGTCTGAGCGTCACCATGTTCCTATGACCTAATTAGCATTAGACGTCACCAGATCTGCTGTAAGTCACATGACACATGTCTCTCGTTCACTTCAGTGGATCCATGACTCTCTGTTCCATGATGAAGCCATGATTGCTCTGTCATGACTCAGTGTAAGTGGTCTCCACTCACCTCCTTGCTTCACTGTAGGGCTTTAACTTGAGTGGCAAGCAGCGTAACAGCCTATGCCACTTCTGCCTGCTCTGCTGTCTATGTCTAGGGAAGGCCTTGAGACCAAGGAACCAGCACGCATGCTTCTCTCATTGAAAATTGCCTGAGCTGGAAGTAGCTCCACACACGGTCAGTGCTGAATGAAGGCTCCCTGGCTACAGAGTGGCGTCCCTGCATCTTGAGTTCCATCACAGATTTCTCTTAAATTGTCTAATTTTCCCACGGGAGAAGTAAGTCTTCTTCAAAGAAGGATGGAGGCACTTTTTAGCCCTGTGTTTTTTAGATCTTGAAGGATTTATCTTTCAGTGAACAAATAAGTTGCATTAAGTCTCACTTACACTAGCAACTGCTTAAACACAACAACAAACATGGAATGTCCAGAGCACTGGGAGGAACATCGAAGCATACAAGATGGAGTCCTGGATCTCAGAAAGCACCTGGAACCCACATGAGTATTCTGATTAGGTTGTGTTAAGCACCTGAAACCCACATGAGTGCTCTGATTATGTTGTGTTAAGTACCTAGAATCCACATGCATGCTCTGATCAGGTTGTGTTAGGCACTTGGAACCTGCATGAGTGCTCTGATTGGGCTGTGTTGAGCGCCTGGAACCTGCATGCATGCTCTGCTTGTGTTACGTGCCTGGAAACTGCACGAGTGCTCTGATTAGGATGTGTTAAGTGCCTAGAACCCACATGAGTGCTCTGATTTGGTTTTGTTGGGCACCTAGAACCTGCATGAGTGCTCTGATCAGGTTGTGTTCTTTCTTTTGTTCTGTTTTTGTCACCTTGACAGTCTTTTCTTCTGGGAAGAAGGAATTCAGTTGAGAAAATGGCTCTATCAGACTGACCTGTAGGCAAGTCTATGGTACATCCTCTTGATTGATAATTGACATGAAGGCCCAGACAACTGTTGGAGGCAGGTTATAAAATCAAATGCTATAATGTTATAGAAGTATCGTGTGGATGGTGTCATCTCATGGCAGGTGGTTCTAAGTTTGGATGAGAAATAAAGCTGGTTGAGCCATGAGGAGCAAGCCAGTAAGCAGCACTCCCCCATGACCTCTGCATCCGCTCCTGCCTCCAGGTTCCTGCTTGAGTTCCTGTCCTGACTTCCTTCAGTGATGGGCTCTAAACTGTCCGATGATGTACACTCTTGACTTAGTTGTTTTGGGTTGTGCTCTTACAACAGCAATACCGGGAAAGGACCAAAGTCATCCCCATACATGAAAAGTAGTATACACAATTGCAATTCCACGTTTTCACCCCAAACCCAGACACTTCAAAACTTTTTCCACTTAGGACCTAGTCAAAAAGCAAGACTGGAAAACAGATAGCTCACATGTGAACAATGCACGTAATGGATTTGCTTGGTCCTGACTGACATGGTTGCATCTAGCTTAGGCATCTGGTTTGCAAATCTAGCGCCAAGTTCTAAGGCAGAGATAGTAACCAGGACAGGAGAGTGAGGGGAAGGCCTCAGCGTGATGCGGAGATGAGCAAGCCGACACCGTGAATCACGCATGTGAGGATGGATCACCCTCATCACCCTCATCAATCGGGAAGTCCTAAACTGTGTCTGTGTCTCCTCAGACCCAGACAACAGTTGCACATGTCAGAGACCTTGGTGGGTTTGCAGATAGATAAGGCTCAGTGAAGAAGGGGTTTGACAAAGTAAAATTTAAGGGCTAAACTTTGGGGAAGCTGTGATGCTCAAATCAACACAGATTTTTAAAGCCAAAAGCATAGTTACTCCATGGTTAAAATTTCCCAAGCTCCATTGTGTGCCATGAGAAATAGCCATATTCTGCTACCTCTGTAAGGAAGAGTAGTATCCATATAAACCAAGAATCAGAGAGGTTATGGCATTTTCTCAAAGTCACACAGCAATCCCTTATTGATCCAGGACACAAATCCCTTTCTATCTTATGTATTAATCCAGTCTGTCTCAGACCTCTTAGCTTTATTGAGTCAAGAGTAACCTTCCTAACAGTTAGCAAACAATGCCATTCTTCTCTCTTCTGGTTTCACAAAAATGAATATCAAGTTATTCAAGTGTATAAGGCAGAATTATCAGTGTGCTTGATTTACATACTTGCCTTGGGGAATAATTAGATATCTAGGTCGCTACTGTTTTTAATTTGTACCTACCATACGGCCCAGTGCCCTATGAAGGGACATGTGACAAAGTCTTTCAGCTTACTGATGAGTTCCCCAGATCCCTCAGATACTGTGGGGAGACAGGGAATGCTCCGTGCTGGAACCCCTGGAGCTCAGCCAGCTTGCAAAGGCAAGAGCGTCCCAGAGCACAAAGGGAGCAAACTCCTAGAAGCACATTCACTGGGCAAAAGAACAAACTCCTGAGTTTTGTTCTAGAAAAGGAATTTACGGAAAGAGTTGGGGAAGAAAAGAAAGCTCCTGGGTCCACCCAGCAGTGTCTATGAGGAAGGAACAAGGCCGGATCCCTGGGACCTCTAAAACAGACGCCATCCATTAGTGATGAGCAGGGCCAGCACCAAGGGGGAAGCAAGCTCCCGTGGCCAAAGGAATGCTTTAATGCAGTACTTGAAAAAAATTAATATTTACTGAAAAGCAAAATCTAACTTCTTATTATCGTGTTTTCTTTTGGAATCACAGGCTTGTGAGAAACCATGAAGCCACCCATTCATAGGCAGACGATGACAAATCAGCTTAAATTATAACTTTCAGTAAACAAAGGCAGCAGTAATTAATTTCTAAATTCTTCCTAGGTCTAGAGAGAAATGCCACATGAGACTCGTTTTCTATTGTATTCCCACTGAGCGGACAGCCAAGGACAACAGCATCCGATCATGTCGGCTTGAGCCTGAAGCTGACTTGGGCCAGTAGAATTTCAGCCCAAGAATAGCAGCTGTAGCCTGTGCCTTCAGCAGCACCAAATGTGTCCACTCACTTTGCTTGCACATCTGCTATAATTGCCATGAGGACAGAAGGCCCTGGTTCCTTGCTGGGTGAAACTCCTATGAACCCAAGATAAACTAAACCCGCGGCCAGAGGCAGGAGATATTCGTGACACTGGCAGCATCAGGATTTACAGTCACTCTCAGTGGTTCACAGCAGAGAGGAAGCAATCAAGCTTGTGGCATTTTGTGATTGCCTATTACACAGCAGTAGCCAACTGATAAATTATCCATGAGCCAAGGCAACAAGTGGTTCCTCAAATATTTGCTTTGACCAGTGATTCCCAAACCTAAACACATCTCCTAAAACATAGGGTAGACTGAGGCAAGAGCATAGCAGGTTCAAAGCCAGCTGGGCTACTTAATAGAAACCAGTTTCATGCATAATCCTCCTGGGAAGGGGAAATAGACAAGATCTCCTGAGAAAATTGGGGGAGGAGGGAAGGAATGGGATGGTCGAGATGGGGAAGGGCAGAGATGGAGAACAAGGAAAGAGATATCTTGATTGAGGGAGCCATTATGGGGCTAGCAAGAAACCTAGCACTAAAAAACATTCCAGAAATCCACAAGGATGACCCCAGCTAAGACCCTAAGCAATAGTGAAGAGGATACACGAACTGGCCTTGTCCGGTAGTCAGATTGATGACTATCTTAAATGTCATCATAGAACCTAGTCAGATTGATGACTATCTTAAATGACATCATAGAACCTTCATCCAGAAACTGATGGAAGCAGATTCAGGGAACCACGGTAGAGCATTGGGCTGAGCTCCCAAAGTCCAGTTGAAGAGAGGAAGGAGTGAGAATAAAAGCAAAGGGGTCAAGACCATGATGGGGACGCCCACTGAAACAGCTTCTGAGCTAATAGAAACCATCAAATCTGGCCAGAAGGGGAGGAACCAACATAGGACCAAACTAGGCCCTCTGAATGTGGGTGACATTTGTATGACTGGGACAGACTGTGTGGCCACTGGCAGTGGGAGGATTTATTCATACTGCATGTTCTGGCTTTGGAACCCATTCTCCCTAGAAGGATACCTTGCTCAGCTTAGAGGGCCTTGGGCCTGCCTCAAAGCAATGTGCTAGACTTTGTTAACTCCCCGAGGGAAGCCTTACCCTCTCTGAGGAGTGGATGGGAATGTGGGATGGGCATGGGAGGGGGAGGGGGAGAGAGCAGGAGGAGGGGAGGCAGTGGGAAGTGGATTTGGCATGTAAAATGAGAAAAGATAGGTTTTTTTTTTCAAATAAATTAAAATTTTAAAAAAAGAAACAAGTTTCAAAAATAAAAAAAATAAATTAGAATGTTCCAGTCAGCTCTCTGGTGTCCTAATGCTGTGTAGAGATAGCTCAGCAGTTACGGGTGCTTACTGCTCTCTCGCAGGACCTCAGCACCCACAGGGAGCCGCTGACAACTGCTCATAACCTCAGCCCCAAGAGATCCAACACCTCTGTCCTCACTAGGCTCCTGCAATACTGTGCACATACTCCCCATCATACCCTACACACATGCACACATGAATTTAAAAAAAATTAATACCCACACTCAGGTCTTCACTTTGACCAGTTTTTTGTTGTTTTTGTTATCGTTGCTGTTATTGCTGCTGTTAGTTGGTTTTTTTTTTTCTTTTTGTTGTTGGTTTTTGTTTTATTTTGTTTTGTTTTTCAGGATCTCCAGTAATGCTTCCTGGGCAGTTGATGCTTTTATTTATGTTTTATTTCGTTCTTTGCTCAGTAACTTTGAGACAAGTTCTTACTATTTAGTCCAGGTTGGCATCAAGCTCCCTACATAGCTAGAAATAACTTAAAACTTCCAATGCCCTTACCTCCACCTCTCAAGTATTAGGATTATGACCGTACACACCAGCACACCCAGCCTTTTTCTTTTAAGACACAAATTCTTACTCTATTGTCCTGGCTGGCCTTGAAAGCCTGGATTCAAACCATCCTCCTGCCTCAGGCTTCCGAGTAGCTGGTATGATAGCAGTGTGGCAATCATAGCGTTAAAAAACGCTTGGCCATTAGCTGTTTTTTAAAGGTTCCCCAGGTAGATCCAATTTTGTAAGTCAGATTCAGAAAAGGAATACAGTAAGAATGCCAAACTGTTGTCTCTACAGTAAAGAAGTTCATCTCCATCTGTATTTTCTGAAGCTAGAGATTTCTGCCTTCCCTTAGCTGGAGATTCCTGAAGGCAGCTGACCTGCCTGGGAGTGACCGTGTCCAGGATGGCCACCGGGTAAAGTGACCAGGAGCCTTGACAGAGTGTGGAGAAGCAAAGGGTTCCACTCAGACTTCCACGGGTGACAGTGTTTGGAGGGACAGCAGGTCAGAACAGATCTGTCAATCAAGCCAGAGGGAAAAAATGGGGCTGAAGAAAGAGGAAAAGGGAAGGGAGGCTGGCTAGATACGTGCAGAGGGTTCCAGCCGGAACCACAGGGGATGTGCGGAATCTGGGCCCCACCAGAGCTACTGAATTATAGTTTGCATTTTAGTGAATCTTACAGATGGTGGGCACACATGTGGGAGTTTCAGAGAGCTACACTGACATCCAGAAAGAGCACCGTAAAGACAGCTGGTGATTTAATGTACCCCTCTGGTGACCGCATGACAAGCCCAGACACACGGAAGCTGAGATGGGACATGAAACACCACAGATGCACACATACAAATAGTGATGTTTCATGTTTTAATACCTGAGGGTTAAAATACCATAAATCCCGATTTAGCCTACAAGAGAGCTCAGGCATGCATCTTTATCAAAAATCACTGAGATGGCGCTGAATGAACGAGCAGCCAAAGTGAGGAATCACCTCTTCCCAGCTCTAAAATTGAAAAGCGGCCTGGTAAGAGGTTGTGCTTTACAGCTATGATACTGGAATAGTTAGTGTGCCTCGACCAGACATGATTTCCATCTACAAAAGCTAAGGGGCAACATCACTGTGGCACTGCTTTGTCCGTTTTCCCAGAGAAAAACAAAACATATAATCATATCACTTAGTGTTCTGGCTACTCCTTTAGATCTTCCAAATGGAAAGTAATTTAATACAGAGGAGACAAGGAATCTTAAACCCCGAGAGTGGTGGGAGAGCGAGGTTTGGCAAAGCTCTTCTCACTCTCAAGCTTGCCTTTGGCTTACAGAGGATCCGGAAATTATCACTACCCATTGACAGTCAAGGCCACTGACGTGGTCCAGGAGTGGTAACGTGCAGGGAAAAGCGAGAGCATCCTGAAGACGCTGGTCAGACCAAGCTGCTGAGCTTCTTTCTATACACCAGGTGGTCTGCAAAGTTACTTTTCATGGTTCTGGGGCCTCCGTTGAGTGCTTCACAAGGGCTCTCTTCATACATGTGCAACTACTGCCTTTCTTGGTACATAATATACAGAAGGACATGACATACATGTAGAAGAAAGCACACGCATGTTGTAGGGAGACCACTTGTTTGTTTCCTGGCTACCCGGCAGCTCAGACCCAAAATAATCACACAGAAATGTTATTAATGAAATCACTGTTTGGCCCATTAGCTCTAGCTTCTTATTGGCTAGCTTTTACATCTTAATTTAACCCATTTCTAGTAATCTGAGGCTGTGGCTTACCAGCTAAAGTTCCAGTGTCTGTGTCTGGTGGGGGCTACATGACTTCTCCCTGACTCTGCCCTTCTTTATCCCAGCATTCAGTTTAGTTTTCCCACCTAACTTTGCTCTACCCTATCAGGCCAAGCCAGTTTCTTTATTAACCAATGGTATTCACAGCATACATAGGAAAATCCCACCTCACAGCAGCACCTGAAGTCTAGGGCCAACAGGAAATTGGAAATTAGATATATATGAAGTTAAGAGTAAACCCTTCAGCCACCCACCCCATAGAGTCCTGTTCAATACCTCATAGCTGTACAATTAGGGGCAACTTATTAACCCTTGCACTTCAGTGTCTTCATGTGTATCTGTGATTAGTCCATAGTATTGTCATGAAGAACAGACATGATGTATGTACTAGGTACCCAAGGAACACATATGGCATAGAGTTAGACCTCCACAGATGTAAGCAAAGACCCTGGGGATGAAGCAATTCTGGAATCAGAGGAACTATTTTTGTAAGTGGTATGCTCTCAGTATTCATGATTCTCTATAATTTATGTTGAAGCCCTAGCCCCTAATATGAATAACTGAATATGGTACCATTGAGAGATGATGAGGTTAAGATTAGGTCATGAGACTGAGAATCAGGTCCTCAGGATGAGACTGCTGGGAAGGAGGAGGAGATAGAGGAGAAGGAGGAAGAAGAGAATAAGGCGAGGAGGAAGAGGAACAGATAACACAAGACTTTTACATACAAACCCAGAAATCTGAGAATTCACAGTAAGAGGGTGGCTACCAGTAATGCATATGAAATCACTGTGGAAGGAATTCCCAGACTCCAAATCTGTGAGAGACAGATTTCTACTGGCTTATGCCATTCAGTTTCTGACTTTCTGTTACAGCAGCTGGAACACACTAAGACAGTGGGCAATGACACACAGACAAAATCAAATAAGCAACAGCACGAACCTGAAAACATTCTACGTCCATCAGGGGTACGTCAACTTGAGACGCCTTCTCCAAAACATTGTTTCATGTGCTGAACATTCTAGAAAGTTACGTAAAGATAACTGGAGATCTTGTTACATCTCAGTGTCTTTTATCCTATAATGTCAACTTGACCCACCTGGAAGAGGGGACCTTAACTGAAGAACTGTCTCTGTCAGACTGTCTTGACTGATGATTGGCATGGGAAGTTCTGGCCACTGTGGGTGGCACCATCCCTAGGAAGGTAGGCCTGGGATGGGGGCCTGCTAGGCACGAGCCAGAGAGTTGGCTTCCATGGTTTCTGCTTTAGTTTTTTCCCTGACTTCCCTCAGTGAAGGATTATGACCCGGAAGTAAGCTAAATAAACTCTTTCCTCCCCAAGTTGCTCTTGGTCTGCATGTTTTATTGCAGAAACAGAGAGCAGACTGGACAAGAAAAACAGATCTGTAGTTGAAACACTGCAAGGGGAGCTGCGTGCACTGGGAGCTCCTGTCGGGCACTGCAAGCAGTAACTGAGCATAAGGTCAGATTGTGCATGTGGTAAAATTATCCTCAGCTGAGGATGCAAATGACATCCCAGCCTTGCGTTCCTGTCAATCACCATTCCGGATAGTGCCCTCCTCTTCCCAGGAAGTCACTGGCTCATAATAAACATAAGAAGAGCTCCCCCCCCCATTGCTCCCAAGACCAGAGACACCCTTAAGGAGGGATATAGTTCCATATTTCCAAAGCGTTATATTTTATTTTCAAATCTATTTCTATGTTATGTTTTTCCTGCTTGTCTGTTTCTGGATTGAGACAGGTTTCTATCTGTTAGCCAGTTATATAGACTAGCAAGAAAATCAGTGTCTTACTCTTTTAAAATAAAATCCATTTGGAGTGCTACCATTCCCTGAATAAAGAAAGAGGCCCTAATATACTAAGATGTTTTAATCTTTTTCTGAATACACAGTAAATGCATTCCTGCTAGCTTGTCAAGGTCAGCCGGAATCATGAACATCGGAGGAGTAGAAGCATGGGCATCCACTGTGCATTGATTTGGGCTCTGAAGTGAGCTCCGGTTAACCTGGGTCATGGGCTGAGAAGTAGGAAGACGTCACACTTTGAAGACACCCCATGGGTCGTCTTTTCACGGGTCAACACTCCAAAACAGACAGGAAGTCGGAGATGTTTCAGTATCTTCCAGAGACACTTCCAGTTTATATCTCCCACCGCCATCAACAGCTGCGTACACACAGCTGGACAGTAAGCCTGCCGGACTCTCAGGCTCATGGAGATAACATCTGAAGGGAAGACCATGGAGCTCCCTGTCCCAGCACCTCCCTTCACATTAGCCACACGCCGGTTAAAAAGAGATCAGCCCGAGGTCAGATGGATACAGTGGACGCCCACACGCCTGCCTCATGAACTTCCCTCCCAGACCCAAATATCCCTTCACCTGGAAGATCCTGAAGGGTCCTGCGGCTATCTTAAGAGAATATTCTTCTAATTTAGTGGTTGCCCAGGGCAACAGGCTTTGGAGATGTGGCTGTCACCTCACCTAGAGGGATCTTCAAAGATCAGGGACTGCTTCTCTTTGTCAGAAGCCACACTGAAGTCATGACCAGGAAGTAGAAATCTTTCTAAACTCCTTTCTGGAGCAGGGAATCTAGACTCTCTCGCATGTTTTTTGCTATCTGCTGAACCAATTGAAAATCTGAACAATAAGCTATTAATAAGAAGAAAGATTTGGTGAAGGATAGTTGCAAACTGTCATAGAATTTTCAGAGGCCAGGAAGCGATTGCAGAAAGGGTTGGAACAGATGATTTCTTAGAATTCAGAGAGCTGGATGTAGTGGGCACTGGGAAGTGAAAAGGGAGAATTCAGAGAGCTGGATGTAGTGGGCACTGGGAAGTGAAAAGGGTTAAAAGAGGAGACTCACTAGCTGTCTTTATTAAGACAAATCACATCCATGTGTCTGTAACCTAGCTATTCACCTAGGTTCAAGGCTGGGGACAGTGATACTGGAGAAAGAAAATGTAACCCAAGCTTGTGATGATCATCCATCATCACGGCCATGGGCAACCATGCAACTCCAGCAGCGATTCTCAGATTTCCAAAGACTGGTCAGTGTTTACAAAGTTACGTAAGTGTTAAGACCCTAGTGACATGAGGGACAATGCAGTGTCTGTCTATAAAACCACGTAACTGTTAAGATCCTGATGACAATAAGACGAGAATGCCCGAGGAGGGAAGGTCGGGGGGGTAAGACACAGAATTCTAGAGGGGACACCTACAGTTTAATTTATGGACTGAGAAAATAAGGCAATGTTTAAACTGGGATCCAAAAGAAACACAGTAACGGAACTGACAGGAAGAGGGGCCAGTGAGCACAGAAGCACGATTGTCGGGAATAAAGATCACCTAATGTTTTTGAGTCACATGGTTGAGTTGTGATTAAAAAAAATATTCTCTAATAATTATTTATTAAAACACAACTATTATACCACTATACATAACAGCCACGTTTCCCCTTGTGCAGATCATTCAGGAACTACTTCCAGGCAGACACAAAACGTTTCAGCTCTGAAGTATTTTATTCATTTATTCATCTGAAAGCCAGAATCAGAAACACTTACATTTGTCTTTGGTCTAAAATATATTATTTAGAAGATTTTTGGAGAGAAACGATGGATATTATTCAAGAAATCATGCTGGCCTACCCAAAAAGCACACCAGTGGAAACAGTATTAAGCCAATATTACCCGTGTTCTTGAAATAGTGATGCCTGCTGGGCATAATTTCATGAAATGAAGTCAGTGCATACAACAAGCTCCACACAACCAGTGACATTAGAATAAATAACAATTTCTCTACCACATCCTCTTCTTAACCAACATCAACAGCCTTGCTGCTCAACCGAGAAGAGCAAGCAACTCCCAAGAGGTCAATCCCCAAACCTGGCAAGACAAAGCTCAAAACCACCTCAAAGTCATCATGGCTCAGGGTTCCTCACCTCGGGAAGACAGCGGATGAATGCAAGTCAACTCCGACCGTCATAAATAGCATTTCAGCTTAGAGTGCCACTGAGCAAAAACTATTTCTATGTCTTTGGGGACCGCTTATGAGAAAGAGACCTTGCCAGTGTGGTTTCAGAAAATTATATGAAATAGAAAACGCTGTCAAGCAGATGTGTTCTCAAGCCCCCGTCCACACAGCAGCCAGTCTGCTTAATGAAAACACCATTGCGGTTCAGAATCGGTGCTGTCTATGGTTACAGTAGTGTTATGTTAGAGTCTCCGAGGAGTGAAGAGGGTTGGGAAGGAATGAGAGCCGAGAAATTGCCAGAACTCAGGGTAGGGGAGAGAATATCTCAAAAGCAGGTGCCTCAAGGTGGTAAAGAACAAAGGGAAGATTTAAAATTTAATGTTTTGTTTTGTTCTAAAAAGCATAGAAATGGAATGTCTGCTTTGTTTAGATGAATTAAATTAAGTAAATAACCTCTCCATGTTCTGCTTAATAAGGTTCCGTTTAAACATAATCGAAATGTAACAATGCCTCTGTCTCCCCTGAATTCTTTTTTTTAATATTTATTTATTTATTATGTATACAATATTCTGTCTATGTATATGACTGCAGGCCAGAAGAGAGCACTAGACCTCATTACAGATGGTTGTAAGACACCATATGATTGCTGGGAATTGAACTCAGGACCTTTGAAAAAGTAGGCAATGCTCTTAACCACTGAGCCATCTCTCCAGCCCTCCCCTGAATTCTTTTAAGTGAAGTTTTACCATCACGCAGGAGTTGTCCGTCCCTCACTCTGCCCTTACACCAGGGAACCCAAGGGCCACTGGAACAAGTCCCCGGCAGCCACAGCTCTAATTCTCTGTGGCTCTTTCTCTTCTGTGTCATTTTTTCAGGACTGATTATTGGTGACACAATTGATCGCTGCCACAGCCTCTCTCCACATCAAGCAGGAAAAGCACACCTGAAGGTCTAAAGCAAAGACTACTTGAGAAACATTCTTGGACCTTCACGTGTCTTCACATATAACTGAAACCACCTGTGGTGGGTTTCCCCAAAGAGTTTCATTCCCAGCTTCACACAGCCCAAATCCCACCCATTCTGCATTCATCTGGAAACCACAAGGGTTAATTTTGTCCCATTAGTGATACATCAATTTTATCTTCTTTTTTAAATTTTATTTGTGTGTGTGTGTGAGGCCTGTATGAGTTCATGAGTGACACATATGTGCTAGCGTCCTCAGAGGCCAGAGGGAGGGTGTCAGATCTCCTGGAACTGGAGTTACAGGTGGTTGTGAGCCATTTGATATGGGTGCTGGGAATCAAACCACTAACCCTTCTCTCTAGCTTTGTAAGTCAATTTTGGATTTATTTATTTTATATATTATGTTTTGTCTAATTGTATACTGTGCATAATGTTCAATGAGGTCAGCAAAGGCGGTTGTATCCCTGGGAGCTGGAGTTCCAGGAGGCTCTGAGCTGCCCTGTGGGTGTCCAGAACTGAGCCAGAGTCTTCTGCAAGAGCGGCAAGGACTTCCCACAGGTCAGGGAACCCTGATGGCTCTTCAAGCTGATGAGGGAGAGGGACTTGATCGGGGGAGGGGGAGGGAAATGGGAGGCGGTGGCGGGGAGGAGGCAGAAATCCTCAATAAATAAATAAATTTTAAAAAAATGAAAAAAAAAAGAGAGAGGCAAGTATACTTACGCAGCAAACCATCTCTCCAGTCCCCAGGACTAAGTCAATTTTAAACAAAGCCAACAACTTAATTTTGGATAGTAAAAGAGATGTCTAGTAAAAATAAAATTAACCTTGAAAAGATACATCGGCAGCTATAAAGGCCATCCATCAGTGAAGGATAAATCCAGCTTGCTCTTGAATGCTAACTCTGACTGCCAGCCTCCAGCGTGCTATGGCTGTTGACAAATGCCAGGCCTCCTCACCAAGATGTGCTTCATACAGCTCTCGTTGGAGTGCTTGGGTTTTCTTCTCCTTCCTTTTTTAAACATAAAAAGTTTATATAATAATGGGAAAAATGCTTCACATTAGAAGAGATATTAAAAAAACAAATATTTTAATAAAATCTAGCCCCTGAGACATTTCTATGGTAATGCTGACAGTGTACTTTAGTTCAAATTAAAATGGATTTCCATTATTCTACAGATCTCCAGCCCCGTCTTTGATAGCAACTACACTATTAGCTGCTTTCCAGCTCTTGTTGTAATAAATAAATAAATATCAAATGTCTCATCTGAATGTGCTGGTGCAGGCAGTAATTCAGCTCTTTATATTTAAACAGAAAAGTGCAGCTCAATTCATCTTTTCATTGGCTTTATTTGGAGACTAATATATGCATTGTTCCTTTACAGTTCTAATGTACATGCATTATTTAAAGTCTCCAGCATGCCTGTGGGACGTTTGGTAATATTGCCAGCCCTTGTGCATAGTGAAGTCATTGGCTAATAGGGAGGAAAAGGAATTTCCCAAATACAACACAACTAAAATGTAATACAATTGACTTTGGCAGAACTAATGAGATTTTATGAGGTACATCTTCTTCACATGTGAATGAAGATGGGCATCCCCAAAGGGAAACCCAAATACACAGAGAAATGTTCTCTTTCGTAGACTTGTTACAGCTGATGAAGTCTTTAAGAATATTTTCAAAGGCCTCCTGGGAGTCCTTGATGGCTGTTTTTATCTTTTGTCTTGATTGATTGTTTGGTAGTTTGGCAAATTAACTTGAAACTGAAAGACTCAGCTGATAGGGGACCCATTTTTTTACCCTAAGGGACAGTCACCTGCACAACCCTCCTAGTCCCTCAGGAGACTCAATTTTAGCCTTGCTATCTTTAATTCAAGTAAGGCAAGTAGTATCTTATAATCCACCCCACCCTCAGTATCAAACAAGCAGGTAAAGCCTTTCTCACTTCACCTAAGCTCTGAAATTTTCTGAAGGAGCCTAATAACCTCCCTTCAATCTTTGGACGTCATAGGTAGAAAAAAACCAACTCCCACCCACAGGGTATCCCTTGACCTGCATATGTGTGCCATGGAGTGTACATATGCATAGACACATAATAAATAAATGTAATTTTAAAGAATTTTTTAAGAAATTAAAGATAAAGGCTGGAGAGTTGGCTCATCAATTAAGAGCACTTTCTACTCTTTCAGAGGCCCACATGGTTACAACCATCTAAACGCAAGTTCTAAGGGATCCAACACCCTCTACTGGCCTCCATGAGCACCGTACACACATGGTGCGCACCTATACAGGCGAGTAAAATACCTGTGCGCGTAAAATTAAAAATAATAAATAAAAAATTTAAAAAAATAAATTACAGACTAAGCTAAGTCTAATACATTCTATGAGATTTGATTATTCATAATAGTCAAGAATTGTCTCCATTCACGTCACTAATTTCCAGTTTTGTGACAGAAATTTGATACAGCATCTAAGTGTATAAAGGAAGCTCCTGTCAGTCTCTGGCCAGTGTTGCTTTCAGCACATCTTTCCCTCATTTTATTTCTCCTTCTAAGTCAAATTTTGAATCTCAAAAATCAAAGACTAGCCATGAAGTTTATGCAGCCCATCCACTTTCTCCTTTGTCTTTATAGTTCTCTTTTCCCCTGGGGAGAATTTGTTCTTTCTTTTAACAGCAGCTAGCTCTACACACTGCTTACTCTCACTTACTTTGTCATATGTTTTTACTTGAATATCATATTTTTAAAGATGGCCTCTCTTGCAGGTTGATGCAGCTGTGACACCTTTGGTTACATCACGAGCAAGTGAGCAGTCAGATCCAGGGTCCTAGCATCGGTTGGGTGGGAAGAAGGACCAAAAGCCCATCAGTTCCTTTTTGACTTTTCACCTGTGCAATGGAAACTCTCAAGGAGATACCTTTTCAATCTCGTATAGCTGTTCCTAAGATTATTATTTTCTCAGAGTCATTATAGCCACCAGGTTTTCCACAGGAAACACTTTCTAACATGGACCAAAGCCATTCTTCCTAATTCTCTAGTCTACAGGAACTCTGTTCTACACAGTAACTTCAATTCTAACTTCTGAGTTCTTCACCATGAGATTGTGCTTCAAGTCCATCAATTTATGTCCATCTATGGATGGTTGCTGTGGCTACCAGGACCACAGGGGAAATGTATACAAATCCATTAGGGATGGTTGAAGATGCTTCCCAAAAGTTTAGCATATTTATCAGTAAAAGTTCAGAACAAGAATCATGTTTCTCTTCGAAATTCAAATTCTAAAGTATCTGACAGAATATGGAAAATTACTCATTTTAGCTCATCCCAGCAAAGCCATGACCTCAGCCAGACACTTTTTATAAACAGTCACCATGAAGAGATATTGAACTACAGATGTATCTCCTAATTGATTCCTATTCTTGTTGATACAGAGCATACTATACATATTTTCTTAAACATACATTTTTTTTCATCTCATCTTATGTCTTGGACTTCATTTCATCTGGATACATATAAAACTATGAATTAAACTGTCTTTCTACAATCCTATTACCAGTTACTAATGATGTATAGGTCATTCCCATTTTATTTAATCTTCTATATAAATGTCAAATATTTAGCTTTGTGAATAAATGTAAGTGGTCTACATGATAGAAAATTTATATTAAAATAAGTATTTTAAATTAAGGCATAAATTCCCAAAATGCTCCTCTGAGATCGTCTTTTCATTTATACTTTTATGGGCAATGTAGCACAATGTTCAATTCCTCATATTCAATAATAAATACTGTTTTGTCATTCATTGTATGAAAAATGCTCAATCTTCTTTCATTTTAATTTTCATTTGGTGTGTAGTTAGAGATCTAATTTATTACTTTCCCTTGAGCAATGAGCACAGCTTGTCTTGTTGATGCCTGTTTTCTATTCAGTAATTTGCTTTATTGGTTAGAGAGTGTTTATAAATTATAGAAATTAATATTTTGTTCATTACACTTATGTTTATTGGTTTTCCAGCTAAATGCTTGTCTTTGAGCTCAATTCACAGGCAAGCTCAAAGTTGTAAAAAGTCATATATCTTACTGCAATCTACACTAGAAAATATCCCTCATTTAAGGACTGTTTAATCCCTGTATGTGTTTATCATACTTTTTATAGTCATTTTGAAAGTCTTCAAGTCAAATGGAATTCCTTTATATATAAGATATGAGATGTGCAACTATTTTTCAAACATATATATCCACATGTGGCTGTGTAGTCATCTATTTAAAGCTCTTGGCTTCAATACCCAAGACACCATGACCTTTTTCTTCTAGGCTATTTATTTGTTTTTTCTATTTCTATATTTAGAAAATGCTGTATTTGCTGTCTTTTTCAGTCTATTGCTTACTCTGATAATTGCTGTAGAAACTCTCTCTCTCCCATGATGGAGGAAGGTCATTGGCTAATTAATAAAGAAACTGTTTGGCCTGATAGGTTAGAACATAGGTGGGTGGAGTAAACAGAACAGAATGCTGGGAGGAAGAGGAAGTGAGCTCAGACGCCATGCCTCTCCTCTCCAGGGCAGACATGATGAAGCAAGCCACCAGGTCAGACATGCTGAATCTTTCCCGGTAAGACTGGTGCTACACAGATTACTAAATATGGGCTAGGCAAGCTGTGAGAATTAGCCTTTAAGAGGCTAGAACTAACGGGCCAAGCAGTGTTTAAAAGAATACAGTTTCCATGTAATTATTTCGGGACATAAGCTAGCCAGGCGGCCGGGAGCCCGGTGGCAGGAACGCAGCCCACTGCTCCTTCTACACTCCCATACATATTTTTATACATATTTTATAGGTTTCTTCTTTGTTTCTTTTTTTTTTCATGTTTTTACTCTGATAAAATCAGAAAAATGCTGAAATGCCAATGAATTTACAAATTAACTCTAGAAGAAAATACTAGTTTATAGTTGCGCCTTCTCACCCAGAACCAATATACGTCTGACATCATCCATCTCTTTTTATGTTGCGATAGAGTGTCTTAATATGAATTCTGTACACTCCTGATTAGATTTCTCCCTAGGAAATCTATTATTGTAATGAATAACATCTATGTGTTATGCTGTTCTGCTGGGTAACAGTAAATTTTCAATTTTGGGTGTTGAGCCTGATATTTGGCCAAGTCTCTGAATTTTTCTATTAGTTCTAAGAGCTCTGGAGCTTGCCTTTGGTTTTCTAGGTAGGAAATCACTACCTAGGATGGTGGTTGCGTCTTTACGTACATATGTTCACACAACACTATCCCCTTGTCTTACTTTAGTGGCTGGTTTCTCATCAGGAACAATGGTTGTGCTCCTGAGTTTAACCCATCTGCTCCGCATTCTTCACTGTTGTGATGGATGCTGTTTTGTAGATAACCCTTACCAATGGTTAGGATGCTCTTTTCCCACTTACTATCAGAGGCAAGTGTGTTCTCATCAATTCCCTTCTCTGAACGTAGTAAAATGAGCACATAATGCCTCACTTTTCTTTCTAAATACAGTAAGTAATGTTCACATAGCTTCTAATGTCTAAACAAGCTCTCATTCCTGAAATGAACACTTTATTCTTAATGTGCTGTTCTTTTTAACATCACCAGGATTAACATTCCAATATTAATCAATTTTACATATTTAATTTTATCTTAATCTTTGACTCTACTTACAGAAACACATTAGCCTGTGTTTACTTTTTTTTAACCGGTATTGTTCAGTATTAAAAAGAGGGTTAAAAGTCATTGATGAGCAACCCGTTAGCAAATGGATAAATGTTAACCTAGGACTCCGGAGCAAAGCTGTATAGCAGAGAATCTACCACAGCAACCTCCGCATTGATGATAGAAAACCAAGACTTCTGGATTTCTATAATTTGTTGTTGTAAATTATAGCTGTCAAACAGATATGAAGCCGGTGAGGTTGGCAAGGAACAATCAACCAACATCTTTATTATCTTCCCCCCTGCTATCCAAAGACATTTTAGAGTGCTAATTTTCTTTGCCTCTAACTACCATCCTGCCTTGGCCCAGGTCGTCTTTCCTGGATCCCATAGGAGATTCACTCACTGTTATTAACGGTTCTCTTGTTATCTCACCCCCAAGTGTAGTTTCCACTCAGGAATCAAGATACAGATGTGTGTATATAAGCTTCAAACTCCAGGTCTCATTTTCAGGAGACTGGAGGAAGGATGCCTTGAGGCCCCCACTGACCTTGCTGAGGTCTGATTGCCCCGGCAATGGAGCTGAAGAAGGCAGAGAATGAGGGCACAGTGTGGTCCAGCTTTGTTTCTGGCTGGTGTCAGATGCCTGCTCTGCATGAGTTTCATCTTTGGACTGCTTGCCCTCAGTTCCCTTTATGAAAGTAAATGAATCTTTTAGTAACGAGCTTAGGATCCTCCTTCAGCCTCACTGCTGGGAGATGCACCTGACATTCCTTCCTCTTGGTGTCTCTAGTCTCTGTAAGGAGACCTCTTCGTTGTTGTCTTGTTGTCTAAAAGAACCACAAGTCAGCACCCTGGAATGTGGCCTTCGTCTGGGCCCCAAGTGTAAGAGGGAGGACATTACCTCCTAATACAGCCATGCCCTCATCACACCATCATCCTCTCTCCCATGATCTCCTCCAAAGCTCCTATCATAAACGGCAGAGTTCACATCTCAAGCTGCGCTAATGAGCCCCTGACAAGTCTGAGAGACCAGTCCCTTCATGTCCTAAGGTGAGGAGCAGGAATGGAAGGTGACATTAGGCTGAAAAAGGAAACTGAACGTCCAGATTTTCTAAAGCAAGTCATCTCTCTAATCCTGAAGTTCCTTTCAGGACCCAGACCTCCTTCCAAGCCTGAGTCAAGGACCAGAGAGGGAAAATAATAGTCTCTGCCTTTCTCCTTTGTGAATGGCAGAGGCCTTGCTCCATACTCTGGATATGGATGTGGTTGAGACTTATCTGGGGAATCTCAACCAAAATTTTAGACAATAAAAGGTAAATTATTCAAATTACCCAGAATCCCTATATTTGCCTTTAAGGGTGTGTGTGTGTGTG
>NC_022010.1:97042142-97047627 GCF_000317375.1 Microtus ochrogaster
TCTGAGACAAGGTCACTCTCATTCACCACAGCCTACGGCAGGCTAGCTGGCCCATGATCCTGCCATTTTTCTGTCTCCCCCATTCTTCTCACAGTGAACACGGGAATTACAAACTCCTGCCTTTTCCAGTTCACCTTTTAAGTGGATTCTAGCAACCGAAAGTCAGGCATCAGGCTTGCATGGCAAGCACTCCACCCACTGAGATGCTCCTCAGCCCACCTTTGAATTTTTAATCTCAAATGAATACCAGAAGCCACACATGGTGGCATATTCCTATTGTCCACGCACATAGGAGATGAGGGAGGATTAGGAGACTAAGACCAGCCTAGGCGACATAGAGACCTGCCTTAAAGGAAAAAATAAAATATGAATAACCAAAATATACGATTAATTTTTACACTCATAGTGTCTCTAGTTATCAGTATTCAAAATCCTCACACTGGGAAATAAATAATACAACAGCCTGCTTAAGCATGTTCTTAAAGCAAGCTAACTAAACCCAACACCTTTGATGTGCAGCTAAAAGCCGGGCCCGTGATGAAATCTTAATCTCATTTTTCTTTCAGTCTCGGGGCCTTTGTCTTTCACTTTGATCCGCCCTGAATAAAGCTATTGGCAAATGTATCCCGATTTTGATCTTATAAACTGTACATAAATTCACACACCCTCCTACTTGCCTTGTAATAGAGACAGCAAGCTGTAAACTGTGACACAGCAGTGACTCAGGAGTTTGAAGCCCTCCCAGCAGCTACCTCACCTCTTTATATGGGGCTTCGTCCAGAACTCTCCCCTGGGAAGCCTCCTTGATGTTGGGGGGTTTGCTATACATAATCGTTCCCACTCCCAAATGTTAGAAGGCTGTCATTCAAGGAGGGAGCCCATTATGTGGAAGGAGGAGAAGAGCTTTTATGAATGAAGAAACAACTGCACCACGTGGTAGAATGCACATGGCCTATGGGGGTGGACAGCTGATGTGAGGAGCCAGGGCACAGGGAGCAAGTTCTGAGCTACCCCCACCCATCTTTAACTGTAGAGATGTAAGGGAAAGAAGAATTAAAATACGGGGTTCTAACTAGTTTGAGGCAGCTATGTCCCATCTATGCTTACATTCTTTGTGCACCAATCCTAGCCACATCCATCAGGGCCAATCTAAAGAACATTCCCTAAAGCTTCTCTCTACAGCAGGAATGGGAATCCTCTGGATACCAGCGAAACTCCCACCATGGCCTGTCTTCACACAACCTGTACGCCAAGAATAATTGATGCTTTTCTGAGAGCTTTACTTTGTCTTGTTTGTAGCACTGGGGACTGAGCTCAGATCCTTGGTGCATGCTAAACACGTGTTCTCCCACTGAGTTGCAAACTCTTGGCCTTAACTTATAGCAAGAGGATGAGATGAATCCAAAGAAAAGTAGTATCACAGGATATGAGACAAGTACATGAAGTTCACGTGACAATGTCTACAGCTCCATACTCATGAAGGTCCATGCTCCCCAAGGGTGCCTGCATCTCACATAACAGAGTGGAGCAGGGGTCATGGTGAGCACAAGCCAACGAGTGTGGCAGGGGCCACAAGGTGCAGAAGACAGAGAGGCCACAGTGAACACACAGGACATGTGGACTCAAGTGTTGACTCACTGGCCCTTGGCAAAAGAAAGACGCTCATGTTGATTACTGCGTCATTAACAATGCTACGTGCTCGGGAACAAGGAGGGTTCATAGGAGGACATGCAGATCTCCCCGGAAAGGGGAACTAGAAAAGATTTTGTGAGAGGACTGAGGGTGGGTGAGGATGAGAACATGAGTGATAAGTTGGGGTGGGAGATGATGGAGAGGGGGAGCACTGAAAGAGACTACTGGAAAGGGGTGGGGGTATTTGGGGGTCAGGGAAAAACTTGGCACAAGAGTATCTTCCAGGAATCTACAAGGATGGTCCCAGCTAATGCTCCTAGCAACAGTGGATACATAGTCTGAACTGGCCATCTCCTGTGATCAGATTGGTACCTAACCCAATTGTCATCAGAGAGGCTTCATCCACCAATGATGGAAACAGATGCAGACCTACAGCCAAACATCAGGCCAAGCTCAAGGAATCCTGTAGAACAGGGAGAGGAAGGAGTGTAGGAGCTAGAAGGGTCAAGGACACCACAAGAAAATCCACAGAATCAACTAACCTGGACTCATAGGATCTCATGGTGTCTGAATCAACAACCAGGGAGCCTGCATGGAACTGACGTAGGCCCTCAACATATATGCTACAGTGTGTAGTTTGGTCCTTTCATGGGACTCCTAACAGTGGGAATGGACTGTCTCCAACTCTTTTACTGGCTTTTGGGACCCTACTCCTCAAACTGGGTTGCCTTTCCCATCCATAATACATGGGGAGGTGCTTAGTCTTACTGCAAACGGATATGTCATGTTTTGATGACACTCATGGGAAACAATCCCTTCCAAAAAAAAAAAAAAGAAGGGAATGGGGGGGGAAAAACAAAAGAGAGAGAGAGGAGAGACACGGAAAAAAAAAGAGAAAAGAAAACCCACAGCGGAGATAAAAAATATAAAAAAAAATAAACTAAAGGATGCTATATGGAGAAAAAAGCCCAGTAGTGGTGGCCCACATCTTTAATCACAGCCCTCAAGAGGCAAGGGCAGATGGATCTCTGAGTTCAAGCCTAGCCTGGTCTACACAGTGAGTTCCAGGACAGCCAGGGCTACACACAGAGAAACCCTGTCTTGAGAAAACAAACAAAAGAACACTATGTGCAAAAGGAGGTTGAATCAGTAGGAACACAGTCTCTGTCCTAACCATGCCCTGACACAGCAGGAGATATCCCCAAATTAACATCAACACATCTGCCTTTCACTGCTTTAAATATTTGTTTAATCAAAACCACGGATGTATGGAATGAATATCTTTGGATGACCCAGAGGAGATGAGAAGAAGTATGGGAAGGAGTTGGGGGGCTGAGATATCTGGGAATGTCTCACACACACATAATCTAAAATCTACTCCTAGGGAACCAAAGTTCTCTGTACATCATCCCAGGTCAGGATATTCAAAATCTCCACTGTTACTCTTTATTAGGGCTCAGCACTTCAAACCCTTCCTATTATCCATTCAGAGGCACTATGAAAATAGATTAAAAGTCCATCTTGGAAGCCTAGAGCCATCTAGAGCGTCCAGAATACGTGAAGCCATGGGTTCAATCCTTGGCACCTCAAGAATAAATGAATTCATCCATTCATTTAATGTCACTGAAATTGGGCTGCAAACATAACATGGAGCCAGGTGTAGTGGTGGCATATCCCTGTCACCCGACACTAGGGAGGCTAACGAAGGAGGACTACAAGTTTCTTCTCAGCCCGGTCTACATAGAGAGTCCTGGGCCAGCTAGGGCTGTGAAGACCCTGCCCTCCCCCCAGAACTGAAAGATCAGAATAGAAACACCAGATAGTCTAATATAGCATTGAACTGAAAGGTCTCAAAGACCTTGGCTTTCTACCTCCAAAGGCTTTCTTCCAAGGGTTTTCCACAAGCACATGACCCACAAGGAGTTCCTACGATGGGTTGGCTCGAAAGCCATAATTATCATTAGGACCTAAGCTTCCAATGAAACTGTAAGTTGCCTCAATTAAATAGAAAATCCCTGGAGGGTAGAACGCACGCCAGCGTCTGTTCTGCTCAAAGAACCTAGCCCCAGTAACCTGCCACTATAAACGTTTATGGAATAAATAAATGCTCTATTTTCTCAGAGAGGTTACTTTGTCATTGCATACTGCAATTGTGTGTTAATTATCAACATAATCCTGAGTCATTGATATGTTTTAATATGATTATGTTACCTTAAATAAGCATTTGCATACATGCATCAGTATGCAGCCATAGGAATCCTATGTAACAAACGAAACACAGTAGATACACTGCCTGCCCCCAAAGCCCAGGACAGGGGTTTGTGCCACACGGATGAAAATGATATCTATTCACTAAATGGGAATCTGTTATGTGAAGTGAGCATTATGAAAACAGTTCCCAAAAATGACAAATAAATATAACCTATTTCATAAATATGCATGAAGCCAAAAATCAAATTCCTTAAGAGGCAACACGGTTTTAAATTGCAAGTCTGGGTGAGCATTTGGGAATAAAACAAACCAAAGAATACATTTCCTGAAGTGATGGTGAAAATATTCTTCAGATAATCCTCCACGAGAAGTTATTATTTTCCCCTCCTAAAGCGAGGAAAATTTATAGGATTTCTCTCCTCACAGCGTGAATTCACAGGCAACTACGCTGAGGTGTCTGTGGAAGTTCTTAGCAGAGCTTACTGCATGAGAAATGTGCACTTCTTGAGGGAAGTTTGTACCACGGGGACTCATGCAGATTGTGCGATTCACCGCAGAGCGAAAAGCATTACCGTCAGAGCCAAGGTGGCCTAAGGTCTCTGTTCTTCAGATACTTGGCTGGAGACCATGACATTAGCAGGCATGGGGCACAGACAACCTTCTTTTCTGATTAAAAAGAGGAACCGGAGCATCAGCAGATGACTGGATGAAAGATTATAGAGAACAGAATCTTTAAATATTTTTTACCGAGATGAATGTGTATGTTGTATGTGTTATTAAATTGGTATGTGTAACCGAAAGGAAGCTTTCTGAATGGATACACTGTCTCCACTACTTTCTGTTCTATGCCTATACTCCATCCCTCCTATCTTGTCCTGACCTGTCCTGTTCTAGCCCAGCCTAGCCCAGCCTACCTCTTTCAAAATTGATAGCTGCAACAAGAAGTTATCTCATCACCCAGAAATTATCTACTTCCTGAAGTTTGGAAAGTATACCTTTGGACAGTACTTCCCTTCCAGACTTTAACTTACACATTAGTCCAGTATTTATCTAAAGAAAGAAACTACGTCATGCACACAACAGGATTTCATTCCGCCACAGAGAGAAAGGAAATCGTGGCATTTGCAGAGAAACAGTATTATAGCGAAGGAAATAACCCAGACTCAGAAAGACAAATACCATATATTTTCTTTCACGGATCCTAGACTTTTATTTCTATATTGTTATATATCTGTGCATGTGTATAGCATATGGGTCATGAAACTAGAAAAGGGGCCCATGAGAAATGGAAAAAATGATAATAATGTGGTAGAGAACAAGGAAAAGGAGGGGAATAGAATTCATGCAACCTCAAAGTGGAAGGAAAGCTATTGGATGGGGGCGGTGAGCGGCAAAAGAGAGTGGGTATGGGGAAGGGAGGAGGAGAGGACGAATAAAAACAGAGCATATATGAAAATGCTGTCAGGAACCCCAATAATTTGAATATTATTTTTAAACTAATAAAAGACCATTTTAAATAAAAGAGGCACTGGGCTACATAGTATCTACTAACATTTGAAATCAGTGTCCTAGGATCCAGGACAAATACACTGCACAAGGTTCAAGATTCTGGGTCATATAAACCAAGTCCGGTCATTTGAAG
>NC_022010.1:97048023-97076712 GCF_000317375.1 Microtus ochrogaster
CCCACTATTCCAGAGAGACTGCTGACCCTAGAGAGAATTCTCAAGTGTCCCTGCTTCTTGGTATACTACCCAAAGTTAAAGTACAGGCATAGCTTTGGTCAAATGTCTACTGTCTAGCAAGATGAGAATAGTTTTTGAAATAATAAACCAAACTGGAAATTGAGGTACCTTAAGGAGAAGCAGGCCCTACTTTCATTAATCGTGGGATGTCTCCATAGTAGAGGTTTTAGATGTAAAACTAGTATAAAACTTTCTAGATGTACCTCCCCTTTCTCAGAGAATTGTAAGATAAACACAGTGTGACCACATCTTTAGGGGATAAATAATGGCACACAGTGAGGTATTACTGTAGGATCCACTTCCTGTCTTCTGTTGAATGGCCAATGACATCTGTGAGAAAATGACTTCTTAACTTTCTTGTGTTTTTCTCGTCTACCCAGAATCACAGCGCTCGAGAAGATAGGGAGTTCAACTCAGGTTCCTTACCTTCCTTCCGCAGTGATGGAGTCTCTCTGACTCCTGAAAGTGGAGGACTGCAGGACAGATAGACCCTGAGGCAAGTAGGGAACACTAATAATCACTGCACCCTAGAAGCCCAGCTGAGAAGCGTGGGAGAGCTTTGGCTTTGACTTCCCAGCAAGAAGTAAGAGGCTGAGACCTAGAGAAACATTAACAATGACACAAGGCAAATCTTCATTTTTCTGGCCAACTCCTAACGCTCCAGATTCTGAAAGCCAGCACTGAGAAGTCAGCCAACACTCTGACTGATACCTTGGGCTACAAACACTCCCATATCACACCCTCTCCCATGAAGAACACCCCAGAACAGCTCATCCCCATGTGGCAATACTGTGTCTATATCTTTCTCATATTGGAGAAGAAACTCAATCTGCCTTTTGGGGACCAGGAACTTTTCTGTGCTCCCTTGCTTAGCTAGGTTATGAAATATTAGTAATTCCAATAGGCAAGTTACAATAGGAATGGTTTTAACTATCTGCAATTATTTTAAATGTAGACATTCATCATAATGCACCTTGTAGTAGGGTAAGTACTACCGCTGGATTATTTATTGAAGGATACTCATTACAGCTCTATGTGCCTTTGTTGGATGCATTTCCCAATGCTCATAACCATTGCCACCTGTGAGATTGAAAGGAAAGAGACCATCCTTGTTGTTCAGCAAAGCAAAAGGTACCCAATCCCTTCTATAGAAATTGGTGAGCTGATTCTAAAGAGTTGAGTGCAGGCCAAGACTAAGTCTGTAGCTGTCTGCTCATATCATCAGGGCCCGGAGCAGAAAAGGCTGGTGTTTGCTGGTCCTGCTACTGAAGGAGCCCACCCTCACTCAGCCAAGTTGGGGAAGGAGTCCAACGGCCCCTTCTGGAAGGCAAGCATACCAAGACAGCTTTCTGAGGCTTGGCAAAGGTGGCCTGTAATTAGACATTACCACCTAATAAGTAATAAGTGAACATCATTGTAAAGCACTTTGCAAACCGAGAAGATTGTATGAGTACCTATCATTAATAATAATCACGTTCCAGCAATCACGGCATCCAGGAAGCAGTTTCGATACAGGCAGCCTCTGCAGGGGAAACCACTAATGGACAAAGGGCTGAGCGTAAATTCCTGGCCCGGCTGGAAGGCTGCCCAGAGAAGATGACAGGCCTACAGAGCTCTGAGAAGGATTCCTGAGATCTCCCCGTGAAGATAAGAACATGGCGAGGAAAACCATTCCATTTCTTTATAAATATTTGAAGAAGCCTCGCCAGTACAAGATTTGACTTGCCCAGCACCCCTAGAAGAGGCAGAATCTGTGAAATTTTAAAAACAATACGGAGGAGCCACCACTCCTAGGAGCCACCTTTCTAGTCACAATTAAGTCAATTGAGGTTTCAATGTCTAATGGTAGGTGACACCTATACAAATGTTTCCAGAAGTCAAACTCATTAATGGGGGGGGGGGGTTATTGATAGTTTTGCAGGAATTCAGGCTCTCTTGTGTATCAGTAACTGTCCTGCCACTGAGCTGTGTCTTCGGCCTTCTTTTCACCTACTATTTTGAGACAGGCTGGTCCTGAACTGACCCTGTAGCCTAAGATGTCCTTGAACTTTCAATCTTGGCTTAGGCATGTACCACCAAGCTCCCATGGGTCTTTGTGTGTGGAGAAGAAAGGGTGTGTGAGTGAGTGTGAGTATGTGTGTGTGTGTTCCTGTAAGCATGCTTATGAGAGGCCAGAGGTCAACCTAAATGTCCCACCTCGCTAAAGATGGGGTTCCCCCATTGGTTAGACTGGCTCTCCAGTGGAACCCCGGGACCCACCTGCCTCTGCTTTGACAACACTGAGATTACAAATGTGTGCCCCCTTGCCCGGATGTCCACACATATGTTGGTTATTAAAGTCAAGCCCTCGTGCGTGTGAGGTGAGCGCTTTGCCCACTCCCCAAGGGCTCATGAATTATTTCTCTTGAAGTAGTTATGGAACTGTAAAGAGACCTAAGAATTGGTTTTCTATTTGCTTTTATTAAATTCTCATTTTTGCAAAACTCTTCAATGTAGAATTGATTCAAATTGTCAACCTTTACCTGTTTCTATCCCTTCGAATGCCTACAGTTCTGAACATAGGCACTACACAAATTGGTTCTGCTGTGCTCATCACATGACATAGCTTCATGTAAATTTAGACATTTTATCTCCTTAGGGATAAAACCCTTGATGATAAACCCTTAGGGACCGAATGAGATGTTTAGGGGCATAGCTTTGGAATCCCTCTGTAAATAACATGGTGGTATTCACTACACAACTGAATTACTCTCCAACAGGATCCTCTAGTTAAACATTTTGATACTCAAAAAACTAGCAAGCAATACCAGAGAAATCAGTTAGCAGCATGTTGAGTGAAGTTCACCTTTTCTTGAAGGCCTTCCTTGATAACTCAAGGTGTAGACACTGTCTCTGAAAAGCACCTCAATACTTAAGGACAAGCCAAGTGTGACCAGAGGCTTACCCACTCAGTGTTTGCCTATAACTGAAAAGCTCCCCAGATTCATTTGAAAGGAAGGAGAAAAATAAGCAATTATCATAACAAAATGATTGAAATTATAAAGCTTTCTGCTACTGAGCACATTTACAAAGAAATGATAGACTGTATTTTATGTTCATCTATAAAACCTCCCCCATCCTCTGGAAGCAAAGGACACATAGACATTTACAGAAAAAGCCAAAGAATTAAGTCCCTGATGAACAAAATTAACATTGTGTTGTATGTTTTCATGAAACACACTAAAGTATACTCACTTATGGTTCTTGTTAGTACTTTGAGATTTTGTTTTCTGAATTTGGATTGTTTAGTTTTGTTTTTCAAAAGCAAGTATTATTACTCATGTTGCCTTGCAGTTTGTCTTTATGAACAATGCACGGGAAACTATCCTTTAGAACACCTCACCAATCATCCTTTTTCCATGGACTGGGACAGGCAAAACAGTACAGACATTCCTCCATCTTGTATTCTTGTGAGGTCATTTTAGCTTTGACTAACATTTGATCTCCTTGATGGAAAGCCCATGAAAAACTACCCATCTCTTACTGTAGGAAACTGGGGTCAAGATGCCTGAACTAACTTATCTTAGCTCCTCTTAAACTGCCTGCTGGTACAAACCACCCCTTCTAGCTAACTGCTTCTGTTACACTGCTTGCTTGCCCAAAACCTCCACCTGAGGCTGTCTAGTGAGATACCAGGATGTAGTTTTTGCATGTAAAAGTAACTTGTTTTAAATGCACTTGAGTCTCAGAACCTGAGTGTAGTGCCAGCCAACTTGAGTAAAGATCTTCAATTAGTTGTGTCTGAGTGATCTTCTCTGGTGAGTTCCCTGTAATAATAAGACTTGCATTATTTTTTCTTGTGTAGTTTTGTTCTTTTAAAACTTTTATATCATCAATTATTCACATATTTCTTTTCTATTAATCAACTTACTTTGTTACAGGCAGGAACCTCTGTACTAACTTGCCCTATCCCAACTTTATTTGTTGGGATCACAGTCTGTACTTCAAACTTTTTATTAAAACTTAGAATTCAACTAAAATGAGATCTAATTCTCAGAAACAATTACTTTTTCTGTTAGCCAAGTTTTAGTAAATATTTATTAAAATGAATTTCTTTAAAACTGATTTAGACTTAAACTTCAGAATTTTCTGATATTCCCTAGGAATATAATTCTGCAGGTTACTGGCTAGCAAGAATAGAAGTCCCCTTAAATCCACACAGAGCCTCCAACAATCTTGCCACCTTTTCCACAGGCTCTTCTGCCCACACACTGTCCCTCACTACAGCATTAAGCAATCAGCCAAGACAGAAGTTAAAAAAAAAATCATGGCTACTTATTCTGTACCCACAATCTCTTTTATTCTCCAGGCTCAAATGAAAGTGACATTTAGATTCACTCTTTAAAGTTTGTCATTTCCAAGAATCTATCTGGAAAGAAAGTGGAAAGTGGCTTAGTTTTGACTTGGCAATCAGAATGCCCCTTAAACACAGTCCAAAGGATGTTCAATTTTCACCTCAAGCAACAGAGAAAAATGAGGCTTCGCCTTAATGTGTCTACATCAGGGAGAATGAAATCTGATCCTGGGAATTTCAAACAGTCTGAAGTCTTCTTACAGAGTTCAACTGTAGCCTCTCCTTCCCAATTACAATTTAATTCTGACGTGCACAGTACATCAGAATAGGTGGGAATTGTTTTTCTAACTGATTGAAACACAAAATATGTGTCTTGGGAATCTACCTCCTGGGAAAAAAAAACCTATGCTAGAGACTAGAAATGAAGAGAAATGGCCCAGTTCTGAGAGCTCTAATTGAAACAGTAGGTAGAATGCTCAAAGCTGAACAGTCCAAAGATGCTCAGGCGTTAGAGTCTAAAGGTCTCTTTATCCTCAGAAACAAGATAATGTCACTTTCTGTAGCTAAGGACCCTCTGCTATGGAATCACAGGGAATAATAGAAGGCCTGTACAGGGCCTCTTCCTCAGCTGGCTCAAGTGGCCCCTAGACCTGTGCCTTTAGCCAGACTCCTTCGTGATTCCAATGAGTTCTGCAATTTCAAAACATAGAACAATGGCTTCTCTTTCACTGTGGACCCAGACCAGTGGCCTCTGAATCTCCTAGGTCTTGTTTGTTACAAATGCAGGCCCCTCCTTCTGCCACAGACCTACTGATTCAAAGATCTTGGCAATCACCATCTAGCAAGATCAGCAGGAGATTAGTGAATCAGCTTGGAAAACAGTGCAATGGTCAAAATGTACACATGAATCAGAGAAGTCATCTTATGACCCTTAGACAGCCTGGAGACCTTAAAAGAGAAACATTCCTGTCTAGCATGGGGAAATAAGACTATGGGGAAGAAGGAGAGACATTTAAGGGGAAACGTGAGATGATTATGAAAGGCAGGCATACGTTGCGGTCCTGTCCAAGATTCAGTTCAGTGAGAGAAGAAACATTTCTTCACATGGATTTCTGTGTGTGGTGTGTGGGCACACATGTGTGCAGGTCTACATGTATGCACATGCATGTGGAAATTCTGTAAACTAAAATCCCTAGAAAGAAGCCATCTGCAGAGGGCTACAAATGAATAAAAACTCAGTCACCAGACAGCTTGGAATGTTGCTTATCTGCAACCTGGCTAAAATTTGGGGGGAGGGGCTGTCTTTAGCCCTTTAAGAATCATCCCTTGTTGAACATAATAAAGGCAATACACACCAAGTCAACAGCCAACATCAAACTAAAATGAGAGAAACTCCCAGTGATTCCACTGAAATCAGGAACAAGACAAGGTTGTCCACTATCTCCATATCTATTCAATATAGTTCTTGAGGTCCTAGCTAGAGCAATAAGACAACAAAAGGAGATCAAGAGAATACGAATCAAAAAAAGAAGTCAAAAATCTCACTATTTGCTGAGGATATGATAGTTTACATAAGTGATCCCAAAAATTCTACCAAGGAACTTCTACAACTCATAAACACTTTCAGCAATGTAGCAGGATACAAGATTAACTCAAAAAATTCAGTAGCCTGTACACCAATGATAAAAGGGCTGGGGAAGAAATCAGAGAATCAACACACTTCACAATAGCCACAATAGCATAAAATATCTTGGAGTAACTCTAACCAAAAAAGTGGAAGACTTATATGACAAGAACTTTAAATCTTTGAAGAAAGAAATTGAAGATGACACCAGAAAGTGGAAAGATCTCCCATGCTCTTGGGAAGGTAAAATTAACATAGTAAATATGGCAATCTTACCAAAAACAATCTACAAATTCAATGCAATGCCCATCAAAATCCCAGCAAAATTCTTCACAGACCTGGAAAGAACAATACCTAACTTCATATGGAAAAGCATAAAACCCAGGATAGCCAAAACAATCCTGTAAAACAAAAGAATTTCTGGAAGCATCACAATTCCTGACTTCAAACTCTGCTACAGAGATACAGTACTGAAAATAGCCTGGTATTGGCATAAGAACAGACAGGGGGACCAATGGAACCAAATTGAAGACCCAAATATTAAACCACACACTTTCGAACACCTGCTCTTTGATGAATAAGCAAAAAACATCAAATAGAAAAATGAAAGCATATTTAACAAACGGTACTGGCATAACTGGATATCAACATGTAGAAGAATGAAAATAGATTCATATCTATCACCATGCACAAAACTCAAGTCAAAATGGATCAAAGACCTCAACATAAAGCCTGCCACACTGAACCTCATAGAAGAGTAAGTGGAAAGTACCTTTGAACACATTGGCACAGGAGACCACTTCCTAAATATAACCCCAGCAGCACAGACACTGAGAGGAACAACTAATAAATGGGACCTCCTGAAACTGAAAAGCTTCTATAAAGCAAAGGACACGGTCAACAAGACAAAACAGCAGCCTACAGAATGGGAAAAGATCTTCACTAACCCCACATCAGAAAGAGGTTTGATCTCCAAA
The DNA here is from genome assembly GCF_000317375.1 of Microtus ochrogaster. NCBI lineage: Eukaryota > Metazoa > Chordata > Mammalia > Rodentia > Cricetidae > Microtus > Microtus ochrogaster. The sequence goes on from NC_022010.1 coordinate 97,055,018, forward strand.
ATATACAAAAAAAAAATCAAGAAATTGGTCATCGAAAGAAAAAATAATCCAATTAAAAAAATGGAGTACAGACCTAAACAGAGAACTCTCAACAGAGGAATCTAAAATGGTTGAAAGACACTTAAGGAAATGTTAAACATCCTTAGTCATCAGAGAAATACAAATCAAAACAACTCTAAGAGTCCATCTTATACCTGTAAGAATAGCCAAGATGAAAAACACTGATGACAACTTATGCTGGAGCGTTGTGGGGTAAAGGGAACACTTCTGCATTGCTGGTAGGAATGCAAGCTGGTACAGTCCATTTGGATATCAGTATAGTGATTTCTCAGAAAATTAGAAAACAACCTTCTTCAAGACCCAGCAATACCACTTTTGGGTATATTTCCAAAGGATGATCAACCATGCCACAAGGACATATGCTCAACTATGTTCATAGCAGCATTGTTTGTCATAGCCAGAGCCTGGAAAATGCCCCTCGACTGAAGAATGGATAAGGAAAATGTAGTACATTTACACAATGGAGCAGCACTACACAGTAGAAAAAAAGTAACGACGTCTTGAAATATGCAGGCAACTGGATGGAGCTAGAAAACATCATTTTGAGTGAGGTAACGAGACCCAGAAAGACAAATATATGTGCTCACTCATAAGTGGTTTTTAAACAAAAAGCAAAGAAAACCAGCCTACAAATCACAATCCCAGAGAACCTAGACAACAATGAGAATTCTAAAGAGACATACATGGATCTAATCTATATGGGAAGTAGAAAAAGACAAGATCTCCTGAGGAAACTGGGAGCAAGAGGACCTTGGGAGAGTTGAGGGGGAGGGGAGAGGCAGAGAGGGGAGCAGAGAAAAAATGTAGAGCTCAATAAAAATCAATAAATATATATAAAAGAATCATCCCTTGTCAACCTCTGTACCAGACCCAATATCCTGACTAACAAATAAAAAAAAATCTTTGGAATGTATCAACTCAACGAAGCCCTATTCTCTACCAATGGGAAGGCCAAGGATGCTGTCAGACAGCACCTGAGGTCCACAGTTGAGATTCCATGCCTACTCTACCCACTTAGTGTTTCCACCGGTATATTTTTTAAATGCCTTGATTTATAACTTATCTTTGCCTTTAGAAGAAACTATCTCTTACTCCCTTTGAGGTGAGAGCTATGATCTTCACCCTCCCCGTTCTGCTCCTTCCATCCACCATCTCCATCTCTAGGGACAACTGACATAGGGTATCTTCCCCAGCCCCTCTCCACTTTGCATATTGAGAAAGGAGTCATTGATGAACCTCCCCACCCCCCCCCCCCATATCCATGACAGCTGCTCTGGCTAGACAGCTTGATTCAGAATAGCCTGGCCCTGCTTTCCACCCACTCCTATCCTAGGCAGGCCACCACACCAATCAGTTTAGGTGAGTTCTGCGGGCATGAAATACAATCCTCCTGCTTGGGCAAGTACTTTAATCTACCAAACCATCTCCTCAGCCCTGTGTGCCACTTCTGAGTTATAAAAATCATTGCGAGATATGAATGCCCAGCGTGGGATCTCGGAGCACTGAAAATCAACAGTGAAGACTGTGGCCATCCTTGTTCAGGCATTTAAAGAACCTTACAGAAAATTAATTAACTGAGAAACATCAAGACAAAAGATTGTGTTTAGGAAATGTGATTATGAATTAGTTACAAAGGGGATGAAACGGAAAGGCTAGACATGGGTAATTGGGTGAAAATTTTGCAATGTTGAAGAAAAAAGGCAATGTGTGTCGTCTGCATTGGGGTGTTTGGTGTTAGCAGTTAATGCAATATATAAATAGAGGAGACCAAAGGAAAAAAGATGTGCCATTCTTGATTACTGAGTGGGGTAGAGGGAAGCTGAAGGAAGTACAGAAAAGGGGACACCAAAAAGGAAAGGAAAAGATGCTGAGCCACAAGGCTGAAGATGAGGGGCACACAGGAAAAGACGCTGAGCCACAAGGCTGACAGGTGAGGGGCACACAGGAACTTCTAAATGGTCCAGTGTGTTGACCTGAAGGAGAAAGGTCCCCACAGGCTCATACATTTGAATATTTAATGCCAGGTTAATGGGCTGTTTAGCAAAGCTTGGGAGAGGTAGCCTTGTTAGAGATGTGTCACTGTGGGTGGGCTTTGAGGTTTCAAAGGGCTCAGTCCCATCTGCTTTCTGCCTGCTGCCTGCAGATAAAGATTTATAATCTTAGCTATTGCTGTAACACCAAGCCTGCCTACCTGCCACCACACTCCCCCATCTAAGGCATCAGAATGGCCATGGACTCATCCTCTGAAATCATAAGCACCCCCCCCCCAAATCAACATCTTCTTCTGTAAGTTACCTTGGTATGGTATCTCTTCACAACAACAGAACAGTAACCAAGACATGGAGGGTTTGGAGAATTGATTGAACCTTGTCTGTTACAATCGTCTTCACACTTTACACCACTTTCCATTTTAGAAGTCATTCTGCTGAGAAGACAGTGGAGATCTTAGTTCTACAAGAGGCTCAGCAACTTTACCAAGGGTAAAGCTTCAATCTTCATTGTTAGGGTTAGTGTGGTGGGAGTACCTGAGTTGGAACCAAAGCATGCCACAAAGATCACACCACCAGTCAGGCAGTGGTGACACACACCTTTAATCCCCGCATTTGGGAGGCAGAGGCCAGGAAATCTCTGTGAATTCAAGGATAGCCAGGTCTACAAGAGCTAATTCCAGGACAGGCTCCAACACTACAGAGAAACCCCGTCTCAGAAAAAAAAAAAAAATCAAACCACCAACAGATTTTACACAAGAGATTTATTGGGGTGGGGGGCGCAAGGCTATCTCAGAGCAGGGATATGAGAAAGAGACAGAAATGACGAGAGAGAAGGAGCAAGAGAGCAGTCTGTGGCCGAGGGGACCTTTTAAAGGGTGTTTGGCAGCTGATGTAGCTGATGTGATGGTGTAGTTTCTGGAGCTGCATCACTGAAGGCTGGGGGAGGGCCAGGTTTCTAATACCCCTCCCTTTTGTTTATTACAAAAGGCAAAAGGTGAGGAGATAGGAAGGGGTGTTGCTGAGGCAGGAAAGGGAGTGCTGCACTCTTTAGACCTCTTCCTGTTGCCTGGGATGCTAATATTTTTGGGGAGCCAAGGATGTTGGGATGTTGGCCAAGTCCCAGAAGACCAGGCCATTTCACTTGCTGTCCAGGCTCTTCAGAACCATCTGGGGCTCAGGGAGTACAGGCAGAGTCTGTGAAACAGAACCACCTGGCGCTAGCCGCTTTGAAAATATCTGGATGCAGATTTTGAGGGAACACCTGGAGCTGGCAGGTTGTTGGCACAGATATATATTGGGGCAGAAGATAAAGTTAAGGAGTTTAAGAAGAAATTCTTTTCTTAGGTGTACGTTTGAAACTTTTAAACCTAGGATCCTTGTAATCGCGGGATGGGAGTTCCAAGACCAGGGTTCCCATGCACAAGAATAAGCAGAATAGGCCCTGTCTTTCTCTCTGCTTGTGGATGAGGATATAGCTCTCAGATACTTCTCTAGAACCATGCCTGTCCACTGTCGTGCTCCTTACAATGAAGACAATGGGTGATCCCTCTGAAACTGTATGCAAGCCCCCAATTAAATGCTTTCTTTTACAAAAAAAGAAGGCCTTGGTTAGGGTGTCTTTTCACAGTAATAGAACAATGACTAACACAGTATCTTGGGGGTGCTCTATCCTCTAGACCCCAGTTCCTGCCATGATCTTCATCCACCAAAACAATTATCTACCATCCAAAATAATCATCAAAATTCTTTTGGTAATCTGTACATTATCAAAAGCCCCTCCCACCTGCATCCTCTCTCTCCCTACATGACTCGCTGCCCTATCAACCTTTTCCCTGTACAGTGACAGACAGGCAAACCCATATGTGTGCAAAGCCCAGGAAATGGGCATCACATTCTCCCAAAAAGGCTCTCACTTCTATCTGGAGATGAATCTTTGGATTTCTTCAGCTGAGTAAGTCTGCGACCAGTTCATGTCCTTATCCCTGCTCTAAGTGGAGGCCTGAGAGCTCTGGTCCTATCGTGCCACAGAGAGCACACAGCTTATCCTCTCTCTGGCTTCCCAACCCATTAGAAGTCTAACCTCTTGTGAATTTTCTTCTATTAATTCTCCCCTTAGATGGATTTCCCTGAGACTTCAATTTTTTGGTCATTTACTATGAGGCCAGCAGAAAAACCCATCATATTTTAGTAGGACATTTGGAAGTAGGATTTTCCACTTCTTAGAGTTCGCTACAAAATGTGAAAGTACCTCTCACCTCTTATCCTCAACCTAGGGCATTTTAAAAGTAAGGGGAAAGGTCGTTTTCAGAAGCCTGTTAATATGTTTTGACGTTATAAATAGTAGAGCTTGAACTCTTGGCAAGGATGCTAACCAGGTTGGTAAAAGTTAGGCCTTGCTGCACACACTGTAACTTGCCTACCTGGGGACTATGGTAAGTGAAATGAATGTTGGGGAGGGAGGGAGAAAAGAAACCCGCCTTCCACAGCATCATCAACACACTCTCAGACCCCACCACTCTTTCCAACCCAGAATAACAGGAGGAAACAAAGTTCATCCTAATTTTCAGAGCTGAAAAGACTGTTTTATATCTTGAAATCCCATGAGGGAGCTAGGGCAATGACCACCCTCACTGAGTCTCTAAAGCAGCGACAGATCCCAGCTGACATGAAAAAGGTGGCAATAAAGGATTCTCCAATCCCTCTCAACATCTCAACACTGTGTCCTGAGTTAGCCCCTCCCACCATCCTGACAGCCAGGAGACTCAGTCTGGCACTGTTCTGGACATACCAGTAGTCTGCATCCTTCCACGTTCTCTGAGAATTCCTGAGGTCCACAATTGTCTGTCTCCACTTCGTTCCATCGGCATCCCTCTCAGAGTTCAGCATCAATCAAGCAGAAAATGTTCTGGGTCAAATGGATACATTCAGGGACACAGGGGAAGGAGGGTTTGCAAACGTATAAGGAATGGCTATCACTAAAGCAAGACTTAGCAGACGAGGAAATAAAAATGAGAGCGTCTGGGAGAACGCAGAGCAGCCTAAAGGCCAACCCATGATTCCCAGAGAGAAAAGCGGGAGAGAAATCAGGCGGCTCCAAAAGTGCTGACAAAGCTGACAGATTTACTCAAGTCTGCCATCAATTATAAGTCAGGAAACAAGGGAAAGCTTGACCCACTCGCAGCAGCAGCAGCAGCAGCAAGGTATTTCCAGTTCTAGGATCACTACAATGTGAAAGGGTAGAAGGGTGAGGAAGACAGAACAATGAAGTGGCTGCTCGGATGAGCGCGAAACCTTGAGAAGTCTTTTAGCTGACCCCACGCTTCCGGGCAAGCCCCCACACTCCCACTCAAATCAAAAGCAACTGAGGAACTGTAAAGATTCTGCTCCTCTGATTAGCTGCCCTCCCTCAGTGGGAGGGAGTGCTAATTTACCACTAGTGTAAGCAAGAGCAGAGAGAGCACTCAATCTGCATACCACGCAAGAGAATACTAATAAAGACTAATGGCTCTCCTCTCTGAACCGGCCCACTTCCAAAACCTTTCCTTCTGCTCTTCTTTGAGACCGCTCTACTGAAACCCAAATAATACTTTTTCATGAGAGAAAAGAAAGAATTCCACTTAGGAAGGCCCCAACTGTGTATATTTTGCCATGAACTTCAGTAGATGTTTTGATCTTCTTTAACTACTGAGAACTCAAGAACAATGGCAATGGGTTTCTGATCCTACTGCACGTACTGGCTTTGTAGGAGCCTAGGCAGTTTGTATGCTCAACTTACTAGACCTGGATGGAGGTGGGGGTTCCTTGGACTTCCCACAGGGCAGGGAACCCTGATTGCTCTTCGGGCTGAGGAGGGAGGGGGACTTGATTGGGGGAGGGGGAGGGAAATGGGAGGCGGTGGCGGGGAAGAGACGGAAATCTTTAATAAATAAATAAATTTTAAAAAAAATAAAATAAATAAATAAATAAACAACGCAGTCGCCCTTGTCGGAGGAAGTGCATCACTCGGGGTGGGCTTTGGGGTTTCAAAGGCCCAAGTCGGGCCCACTCTGTCTCTCCACTTCCATCTTGTAAATATGAGCTCTCAGCTACTGCTCCAGCACCACGCCTTCCAGCTTCCATGCTCCCACGCTCCCAGACACGATGATCAGGGACCCTCTGAAACTATAAGCAAGCCTCCACTCAAATGCTTTCCCTTAGAAGTTGACTTGGTAGTGGTATCTCTTCAAGGCAATAGGACAGTAACTAAGGCCCTTCGACTGGACCCTAAAAATGATCCGAACACACACACACACACATACACACCTCCCTCTGCTTCCTGAATGCAGATGCAATGTAACCAGTTACCATGACTTTCTTACCGTGGTGGCCTGTCACCCAGAATTGGTACAAATAAGCCCTGCTTTCCTTTCCTTAAAAAAAAAAAAAAATGCAGCCTCCCTTTAGTACCCTGAAGGGAGTGGTTTCGGGACACACTTGACCACCCTCTGTCCCCAAGTAAGCAGGTGCTCGAGTGCATTAGATAAATACAAAACAGAGTCTGCGCACTGCCTCCCACAGCCTCTGTCATCTCTAGATCACTCCTGCTCAGTGCAAGGCACAGGGCATGAAAATATCCATTATCTTGTGTTTCATTTCAAGAATAATAAATTTATATTTATCCAGTGACAGTCAGATAATTTTGGTACATGGTTAATTGACTCCATAGATGGGAACAGAATTCATGGGAACTGTCAGTCGGTTGTACCAGATATCCACTATGAGTTTTCTAAGAACTGGACATTGGACTCTTCCCAACCACAGAGGGAAGTTCTGTTTGCACCCTACAGTGTGCGCAGCCCCTGGTTGTGAGTCAGCTGAAGCTCAGGAGCTCACTGGGTCATGCAGCCTCTATTCTTGGTTTATATGATGTTGCAAATAGCCCCCTATTAAAATCAGGATTAAATTAAATCATGCATGTTCCAGGTGTTTAAGGGGCCTTTGGTCTATGCCATTGTTATGGGTCAGGGGCTGAAGACTTAGTCCCCATCTGGTAACACTACTGAGAGATGACCAGATCATGAGGATGTTAACTTTACCAGAGGATTAACCCTCGAAAGTTCTTACTGAACAGGCTACTGGGAGATGGAAGGAACTGGAAGATGAGAGCTTATTGAAAGAAAGGTCACTGGGGTGTGACTTTAAGGAGAATATCTTGTCCCATCTCTTCCCTGACTTGTTTCTCTGCTTCCTGGCTGCCATGCAGTGAACAGCTAGCTATGCCTCTCTGTTCTCCTGCCACTGTAATATTGTATCTCCCACAGCAACAGGCCAGCACCAAACCCACTGAAACCAGGAGCCCAAATAAATCTCCCTTCATTCAGACATTTCTCTCATATTTTTGTCACAGCAACATAAAGTCTAACTAAACACCAGTCATCCTTGCTCAGAACAAATAACAACAACAAAAATACTCCAAATGAAATACTCCAAATGAATTTTTCAAAATGAAATTCTAACTTTGAAGTGCTTTGTATTGTTTTTAATTAAACTGGGTTTAGAGAAAAACTTTCATGGGAAATAAGGAAGATGCATTTCTGTTTGATTTAGCTGGAGGCCAGGCCCCATGTAAAGATAAACAATGAAGGAAGAGATGATGCTAGCTAACTTCTGATTTCTGGGAGCTGTATCATCCAGGGCAAACGGTACTATAGGACCTAGTGACACTTGGGTACCCAGGCTCCAAGAGAGGCATGTGCACAGTATCAGAGACCTCTGGCCAAAGACCAACAGCCTGAGACTGCAACCAGGGTTGAATAAAGAAAGACAGAGCCAGCCCAGCATCTGGGGAAGCAGAGACGGAATCAGTACCAACAGCTGAGTGCATCTTACTCAGACAGAATAGAACCTGGGGCTGAGGAGATGGCTCAGTAGCTAAAGCGCCTGCCAGGCAAGAACGAGGACCTGAATTCCATCCCTAGTACCCACGTGCAAAACTGGGTGACCCATGCCTGTAACCTCAGTGCTTAGAACGCAGAAAAAAAGGAGACTGTCCAGGACTTGCTGCTCAGTCAGTCCAGCCAAACCAGCTCTAGGTTCAGTGAGAGAGTATCTCAAAAAATAAGAAAAGAAAAAGAAAAGAAGGTAAAGAAGTAATTAAGAAAAGCACCTAGTGTTGATCTCTTCTCCCTCTCTCCATCTGTCTCTCTCTCACTCTCTCTCTCACACACACTCATGCACAATCACACACATATGAATGAATACACATGCATACATATACAAAAAGAAGAGGAAAAGGGAAGAAGGAAAGAAAGGAAGAAAGGAAGGAAGGAAGAAAGAAAGGGAAAGGAAAAGAAAGGGAAGAAAACCTATGGATGCAGCCGGGCGATGGTGGCGCACGCCTTTAATCCCAGCACTCGGGAGGCAGAGGCATGCGGATCTCTGTGAGTTCGAGACCAGCCTGGTCTACAGAGCTAGTTCCAGGACAGGCTCCAAAGCCACAGAGAAACCCTGTCTCAAAAAGAAAAAAAAAAAAAACTCTATGGATGCTTGCCACACAAGGGACCAGGAAGGACACTTCCCTTTGTATATCTGATAGAGAATCTGAAGGCCCTGATCAACACATTCAAGGTTGCTCATCTGCGGTTCTGCAAAGCTTCTAATCAACTTCCTGCCAGCCACTCAGAATCTTTGTCTTTCTTTCTTTCTTCTCAGAATTGTGCTTTCTGCCCATCTCCATGTTTTTCCTCATGTTTCCTGACTCTGTTTTATATTAAGGCTTATTTGCTCGTCTTTCTTCCCAAGATGACCTTCCCAAGAAAATCCACAGAAATTCTCACGGCTGTTGAAACTTAGATAGGAGACTTCTGTCCTTGGAAAGTCAACATAAATCAATGGCTCACTGCTGGGAATTGAGGACATTTTCCCAGACCCCTAATTACCATAAAGGAAGAGCTAGGATGAAGGGAGATTTCACTGTAAGACAAAATATGGGCATTGAGAGAAGGGAGCTGAGACATATGGCCCCCAAGCTGCCAAAGAGGAAAGGAAGTGCCCATCCATGCTGTGGAGGTGAAGACATCAGCCTAGGAAGAATGACCAGGAGCCTTAAAAGTAAACCCAAAGAGAACATTAGAAGAAATCCACCTCTCAGAGGGTCTTGGAAGCCCACCTTGTTCTGAGCCCCCTGAGTTTTACTCTGACTCTTTCCTCTGCAAGCCACAGAATTGTACTTGACTCAGGCATGAGCAAACTCCATGGCTGGAACATTTCCCCACCTGATATTTGCACCTAATGGGGTCTGATTGATGCTAAAGATGTCTCCTCATAACGGGTAGCACCGTGTGACTTGGCTGTCCTTCACATTAACAGGGCCCCACTTAAGAGCTGGAACAAGCCTCTGTAGCCTGCCTGGTGTCTCTGCACCTGTGATTCTCGATGGCTTCTCACTAGCTCCCAGACGTGCTGGCAGAGACTGAGATTGCTGAAGACTGGGATTCACCTCTTCAGAGTATCAGCTCCCCAGGCTCATCTCTGAGCCACCGGGATGATCTGGGGAGACACAGGCATCTCCACCATGTCTTCCAACAGGAACTACACCAGGGTTTGGACCAGGCACGGCCCTCGCTGAGAGACATCTGCTCCAGAAGCATGCCCACGCTATTCTCACCTTGGAATCTCATTTGGCATGTGTCCTGAGATCAAGAGACTTTACGATAAACTGTAAGAAAGACAGAAGCGGAAGCGCTAGGCAGATGCATCTGGATAAGATTGTTAAAGGGGGTGAAAGAATTTTCAAGTCCAAATTTGCCAAGAAAATAATTTAGAACTAATAAAAAAAATAACTTAAATGTGGGTTAGGTCCCCAGGGCAAAATCCCTCCCTTCTGATAGCAAGGATTGGAAGGGTGGCAACTATTAAGAAACAGTGCCAGTATGAAAGAATTTGGCTTTCCTCTAGATTTCTGCAGGAAACAAACTGGCTTCTGTCCTTTCCAAAGTCTCACCCAATAGCACCATCCAAAGCAAAGGCATAGCTCCTCCAGGATGCCCTTTGCCAGTCTCAGTAATATGTCACTCTCATGGGCACAGGCACAGCTCCTGCTCCACCAGGATGCCCTTAGTTCATCCTCAGTAACATATCATTCTGTGCTATTACTTATTGCTTCAAGTATGAGTATAGTTAGAAACTTCTCTTCAAAGTCTAAAACTGACCTGGCCGGCTGGAGACCCATACCCTGAGAGGAAACTCACCCTTGAGGGCAGGACCCAGAGGTGGGGTATCCCAGAGAACTAGGTAACTAGGTTAGAATCATACATGCTGGGAAAAAAAAGAGGCAGTGAAATGATTCCTACTGATATTCTGCTATACTCATAGACTGATACCTCACCTGCCTGTCATCAGACAGGCTTCACCCAGCAACTGACGGAGACAGAAGCAGAGACCCACAGCCAAACATTAGGCACAGCCCCGGGAATCCTGCAGAAAAAGGGGGAGGGAATTGTAGGAGCCAGTGGGGTCAAGTGCACTACAAGAAAACCCACAGAACTAACTAGTCTGGGCTCACAGGGGCTCAAAGAGACTTAACCGACAACCAGGGATCCTGCATGGAACTGAGCTAGGCCTTTCTCTGCTTATGTGTTATAACTGTGTAACTTGGTCTTCTTGTGAGACTCCTAACAGTAGGATCATTAAAATGACTCTGTTGCCTGTTTTGGGGACCCACTCCTCCTTGGATTGCCTCATCTAGCCTCAGTAGAAGAGGAGGTATCTACTCTCACTGCAACTTGAAATTTCTTGGTTCGTAGATATCCATGGGAGGTCCACCCATACCTGAAGAGAAACAGGAGAAAGAGTGGATAGGGTGGGAAGAGGGGAGGTGGGGGGAAGGACTTGGAGGAGAGGAGGGAAGGGAAACATTGGTTGTGATGTAAAACCAATAAATAAATAAACAAAAACAAAAAAGTCTAAAACTAATAATGTGGGCACAACATAAATTGAATAGCTTGCTCCCTGGTCCTTAAAATCAAAGAGAAGAGGTACATGTGAGTGAGATATACGTTATATTGGCAAATAATCAAGTACTATTTCCATTACAATCAGACTCTGCATGAATGATTCTCCTAGCCCAGCATGTTGACATGAAGGGTCCTCTAAATCGTCTCTCCTGGGTGAACTGTGTAACAAGGATAAAGGCAAAAACAATTAGCAGCTAAGGGTGTTAAAAACAACAACAAAAAAAAAAATACCATGTCCTTGGGAACAGTCAGAAGATAACCCGTTTCTGACAGACACTACTGTCTGTTATCACATGGCATAAAAATGCCTGAACGGGAACAGGAAGCCGTTCTCAGTCAGGATGCAGCTGACTGCCTCGATGGGGCTTCCCCTGTCTGTTTCTGCTGGGTGTTGTGAGCCTCCCATTTGATGATGCTACTTTTGCTCACTAGAGGCTATGAGGTGTTGCAAACATTTGATGTGATAATGTATTGCCATCCATCTCCTGTTTCTTTCCCTACTTCTTGCTATTTGTTCTTTTGCTTTCTACCTGCTTTGTAAACTCACTCTTGCTGGGGATGTAGCTCAGTTGGTAAAGTCCTTGCCTAGCAGGCACGGATCCCTGGGTTTGACCCCAACACCGCATAGACGGGGTTCAGTAGCATGCGCTTGCTGGGCACTGAGTTCCAGGATAGCCTGGACTACAGGAGATCCGCTCTCAAAAACAAAACAATAATATGATTATTGTAGATCACTGTCTGGACCTCAGAGAACAATAGAGCCCTGCACTCCTATACTAACCTAAGTTTTCAGAAGTAATGAGACTTAACAACTACCTGGTATTTTCCACACATCTGTTACTGTTTTAAGTACTTAATCAAACTTGACTACCTAACCTATCGTATAGTAGGGACCATGATTTAAATCCCTTTTTAGATGATAAAACAGGAGTGCAGAAAGATTAAGCAATGTTCCCTGGCTCAAACAGTTTCTTCAATATAAGGCAAAGCCAGGATTCACAGCTAGACAGTCTTAGCTTAGAGCCTGTGCGGTGATCTCCCACACAGACAGTCTCTCTAAACACCTACATGTACTGGTTAGGGGAAAAGAGTTAAACATTTTCCACATTTGAAAAAGTAATTTTGGTTTGTTTTGCTATTTTGAGGGACACTCAGAGAGTCTCCAAGCTTCATTTGATAAATATCGGTGTATTCATGCTGAAGGGGCCTCTGAGACCATGTGATCCATTTTAATCCTTCCTTTTTGTTTTTCCTAGAGGGTTGAGATGATAAAGACGTTTCCTTGAAGGCTAAGGTTTGAGTCCCCACCTAGTTACTGGGAATAAAATCAACCAGGAAGCAGCCACCAGCTCTGGTCCCAAACATCATTAGTTAGTCCTGGTTAAGGCCTAAGAATTTCTCTTAATTCTGAAAGCAGGGGCATAAAATAGATTTATTTTTTCCAAGCTGTACCCTCTGAGATGATTGTAACATTATGTTGGGCGCCATTCTGTAACATGAGGCCCCAGGCTTGTTGGGGTTTCTGTCCTTCCCAGTTCCCACAGCCGGCAAGTCCCAAAGAAAATCACACAGAGGTCTCCATAAGTTATAAACTGAATGGCCCATTAGCTCAGGCTTCTTATTAGCTCTTGTAGCTTAAATTAACCCATTATTCTTATCTATGTTAGCCACATGGCTGAGTACCGTTTTCAGTGGGGCAGGTCACATCCTGCTTCCTCGGTGGTCTGGGAAGGACTGTGGAGGGCGCTTCCTTCTTCCCAGAATACTCCTGTTATCATTTCCCCACCTCTACTTCCTGTCTGGCTACTGGCCAATCAGCATTTATTTAAAACATAACTGACAGAATACAGAACTGTCCCCCAGCAGATGATCAATTGAATGAGTTGTTCTGGATCAAATAGCTTCATAATCAGGGAGAATGGGGAGGGAGAACCAAGCCTCCCATCTCTGAGACTTAGGGAAGATGGGCTGTAACCCTGGGATGAGAATGTAAAGCTCACACTGTCTCTAGGGACTCATCCGAGAGCACAGAGGGGAGGAATAAACCAGGAAAAGATGTCCCTTTGGTTTGGTCAAATTAAAGTGGGACCCAGAGGGGATGACCCTGGGCAGAGCGGAGCTCGGGAGTCGGTCCCAATACACTGAGCATACAGGATGGAGGGAGAAGAGTGACCTGGGCTGGAATTCTGAGTCCCTGAGCACCCTGAAGAGCACGGAAATTCAGTTTCCCCGGGGAAGCTGAAGGCAGAGGGCTGTTAAAGCACACGATGGAGCTGTAAAGGAGCAGTCGGGCAGCATGAGGTACGACAAGAAATGAGCATTGTTGCCTATTTATGAGAGATAAATTAACCCCCAATGCCCCTTGGCCCCCCACTAAAGAAAACTGCTCCATGGTTCGTTCTGAAGCAAGCAAGCAAGCAAGAAAGAGAGAAGGTGAGCTCGAAATCGGTAAGCTGACGGAATAAGATTTGACGGAGAAGGGATGAGAGCCCTGGTTTTCGAGCCTTGGCAATAAACATGCCTTGAGAGAGAAATGGCACTTCACTCACAGGTGGAGAACCCGGCCTCACTATAACGGGGACCCACTCTCTACAACAGGGAGTGACTCTGGGGTGACATTTGGGTTGCCGTGAGCAAAGCGCAGCACAGAGTGCCCCCAGCCTGGGTCCACGGGAGAGGAATGTCTCATCACTACTGACATGGCTGAGTTGGCTGCATATTTCACAAGGCTAAACAGCCTAGGTGCCAATGGCACCACCACCCCAAGTTATTTTGACCAAAAACTATCTCCAGTTATGGCAAAAAAAAAAAAAAAAAGTCCCAGCTGGTAAAACTCCCTCAGCTGTGCCCCACAGGGTAGAATGAAAGATTAAAGAGTGACCCACTGTGCTGAAACTTTAAAGGGGGGCTGACACCCTCCCCTCATGTGTCACTTGAGACACTTCTGTGCTGATCGCGCAGGATGGTTTGGGATTCAAAGCACTGTTACTGGTTATTTCAACAAGTATTCTAACAAGCACGCTCCAGCTGCCCATTGTTGCCTCGAGTTCTGTTTTCTCCTGTATCCACATCCTCTCCCTTCCTGAGGCTGTCAGCCCTTCTCCTCTAGCTGAGATCTGACAGAAGAGTTATTATTTCCTTTCCTTAATGCTTGTCAGAGTTTAATCAGTCTGATTGCTAGACAGAAAATGAACGGCTATAAAATCCGAGTTTCTAAAAAACGGGAGACCAATCAACACAGTTGCACGTACCTGATAGAGGGCTCCAGCGGCAGGATCCTCCTTCCATGAAGCTGAAGCCCCCAGGACAGTTTCAGGGCATATAGCTTAACCCTCCTGTTGCAGAAAGAGCTGATAACTCAGGGCCCTCAGTCTGAGTGAGTTATTACAGCCAACCGATGAGACAGGCTCCTTCAGTCTTAACTCCTTGGTACGGTGCTCGAAGGTTCAAGGCAGAGTGAGCATCCTGCATTACCAGAAATGACATGAATTCAGCCATGTTACTCATATACTGACTTCTTGTGGCTGGGGTGTTAACTCACTAAGTACAAGTACACTGAACAACCATGAAGATTAGGGCTCAATCCCTCATCACCTACACAAAACCTGGATACAATAACATCCCTCTATAATCCCGGCTCTTGGGGTGGAGAGGGCAGAGACCGGCATGTCCCAGGAATTTGCTGACTCCAAGTCTAGCCAAAATGGCAAGCTCCAAGTTCAGTAAGAGACCCTGTCTCGAAGCATAAGGTGACAGGTAATAGAAGAAACCCTGACCTCCACAGGCACACTCGTGGGTGAGTACATCACACACACACACCCACACACACATACGCACACTCACACACATACACAGACACACACGCACACACACACACACTCACACACACTAGAATAAGGGAGGGAAGAAGAGAGGAGCAAGGGGACAGAGGGAGACCCCAAAGAAGTCTTAGCCCTAAAGTATCTCACACTGTGAGTTTGTTTGTGGATGGGGCATACCAGATATAATTAGATAAGATAAAGACACACATAGTGTGGTATGGATATGAAGACATTTATAAATTAGAGAATGTGAGAGATCACCACTAAACCAGCAGAAGCCAGGAGACAGATCTAGAGCAGATTCCTCCTCACAGCCCCTTGAGAGGAGCCAGTCTGGCCCTACCTTCAACTCAGACTTCAAGGCTCTACTGGCTGCACGCATCCCAGGATAACGCTGATTAAGGCCCAACACATCTGTAGATGACATCGTGTTATACTAGCAAAAGGTTGGATACTTCTGTGTGAGACAAGAAATTGCGGAGTTGAAGCCACTCAGCATGTAGTGTTTTGCTATTAAGGCCTACCTACCAAACTGACGCAGCAAGCCCACACCTACTTCTGGTCGAGTGTGCCCCTTTCCCGCCATTGCCAGGGCATGAGACCAAATCATACTCCCTCAGCCTAGTGTGAAATATTCCTCGCTACGTTCGACAAAGGGCATCAGCACAAATTACCCTTTTATCACAAGTAGAGCCCTGACATGGCCCAGTTGCCTTGCAACTATGTCTGACATGTTCACAGATGTCTGAGCTTCACCCAAGGTCAATTCTGCAGCCAAGTTCAAGGCATTGGCCCCACAGCACTTAACCTACTTCCTACTTTCAAACATGCATGATTTCTGTGTGTGTGTGTGTGTGTGTGTGTGTGTGTGTGTGTGCGCGCACACGTGCGCACAGGGAGGTATTCCCCAGAATCTTATATGAGAGAGGAATTTTTAAATGTGCTTTTCTTTTTGTATCATTACATAGCTCTGTGAGATCGGAAAAAAGCAAATTTGAATAATTAAGAATAATGCCCAATTTTCTCCAAAGCATTCTATGATGGCTAGGTTTAATTGTCAACTTGATGCAACCTACAATCACCTGGAAGAGAGTCTCAGTAACAGGCTGTGTACATCGGCTTGGCCTAGCTAATGGATGTGGAGAGACCCAGCCCACTGTGGGCGGTATCATTCCCTAAGCAGGGCCCTCCTGAACTGTAGAAGAGTGAAGAAATCTAACTGAGCACAGCCAGCAAGCAAGCACATTCATTTCTCTGCACTCTTGACTGGGGATGTAATGTGACTACCTGTCTCAAGCTCCTGCTGCTGTATCTAACCTGTGGTGATGGACCATAACATAGAATTGTGACCTAGAATAAACCCTTTCTTCCCTAAATTGCTTGGCATCAACTTGGGCTTTTTGTTTTGTTTTATGTTGCTTTGTTCTTATCACAGGACCAGAAATGAAAGCAGAACAGGCTCCATCTCCCTCTTGCAATGCTTTATATTGTCGAATTAATGGGTCTAATGACAGCAGGCTGTACCTTCCACATGAGCAATGTTATAAATGGGGGGCATATTATAAAACATCATCTCATAGTTATAATGTTCTTTATGAAAGTCAGAAACCTAGGTAAGTCGAAAAAAAATCAATCAATCATATCACTTAATTTCCAGTCTTAAAAAAGTGAGCTGAGTCTGAGATCCTCAGAGTATCATTCATGGTCTCAAAAAGGGGAATCATTATTGACAAGTTTCTCTGTCCTCATTTAGACTTCATGGTCCGGCAGAGTGGGCGCACTCAAGCTATGCTTGGTTTGGCCCTGCAGCAGGATGGAGTGTGGATCTTCATGACTCACCATCGACTTGGGCTCCCACGGAACTGTCTGCATGTGACTCCAATGCTCGAACCTCCACAGAGGGAGTTGCTCTCCTGCAGCAGGATGGAGTGCGGATCTTCATGACTCACCATCGACTTGGGCTCCCACGGAACTGTCTGCATGTGACTCCAATGCTCGAACCTCCACAGAGGGAGTCGCTCTTGTGAGGACTTGTCTCTGCAGAAAAGACTTCATCTTTATCCATATAGTGATGGGGGAGCTCAGGCCCAGGAATGTGCTGTGATAGTGGAATTGAAATGAATATCCTAGAAATAGCCAGCTAAGGAGCAGGGCCATAAAAATTTAACAAGGTCCAGATGTTTTCTGCAAGCACCCTGTCCTCACAGGTACTTTGAAAGCGAGGACTAGGTCCTTTGTTGAGAGTTAGCACCCAAAGTTTGACCAACGGTTTCAGAAACCTTCTTACTCTGTACACCCAATCCCAAGACCCTAAAACACACGCCCACTCTAATTACAGCATTTCCCCTTTAAAAGCTTTCCTTTCCCCTGACTCGAGGCCTCGCTCCCCCCTTACCCACTGAGTTGGTGGTGCTTTGGAAGAGTGTGATCCAGACTCGAGTTTATTAAACAAAGACCCTCATGCATTTTGCATCAGAAATCGGCTCCATGGATTCACTTGGGTTTCAGTGACGTGGGCATAACACTCTAAGAATGGAAGCCTTGGTCCAAGACTCTTGTATTCCTTCACCCACTTCAAGGCTCTGAAAGGTTTACCAGGGTGGCAAGTTAAAGACTGTTTCCTGGCTAGAGTTGGTGCTAGGCACTAGCTATGCCCACTTTGCTGCTACCCAAAGGGAATGCCACCTTCTTCATCTCAAGTATGATGGCGTCTACTCTCAGGGTGCTGTCCCAATGTGGCCTCTGCTGGACTTGATGGTAGGTCTGTAACTCTAGTGTCTCAGGAGGCTGATTAAATGATGTCAGGGGAGAAGATTAAAACTTTAGCGTCTACCTGGGCTACGGGGTGAATTGAAGGCCAGGCCAGACATGGTTAAAATACTTACATTGGAAGCACAAAGACCTGAGTTTGATCTCCAGATAGCACATTAAAAAGGACAAAACAAAAGAACCCAATGCAGTGACATAGCCTTGTGATCCCAGTGATGGGAGGCGAAGACAGGCTGTTGAGAATTAGCTTCCTTCTGAAACAGAGTCTGTGGCAAACAGTCAGATTTTCCCCTTAATCCAGTCCACCCAAGATCAAGACCTTGACAAAATAAAATATTCTAAAGATTTATTAGGAAAGTGGAAAAAGTAGTCTCAATATTGTGCCCGTTGACTCAAGAGGCGTAAAGAGCTTCTGTTAAATAGTTTTTCCATGCTTTCCTGAGTCCCCAGTGTCGCACTCATCTCCCGCAACCTGCCAAGTAGTTCACCCGCTGGCACTGCACCCCCACCCCCCCATCCCCACCCCCAGCTGCTCTTAGTGTAGGCGGGCCTCTTGTCCCCGTGGCTGCCTGGGATTGTCACAGCAAAGTGGCACAGACCCTGTAACTTCACAGAAATGGATTTTCTCACAGTCTGGGGGCCAGAAGTCAGAGAACCAGCTGTGACGGGTCTGATTTCTCCTGTGGGCTCCATTTTCAGCTTACAGAAGGGAATCTGTGAATCTAGCTACATTCAAATGTCGTTCTGCTGTCCAGCCCCTCTTCTTGTAGAGATTTGAGTCCCTTTTTATAGGACCTCACCGTCACGGCCTTCTTTAGCCTTAATTACTGCCTTAAAGGCACAGTCTACCAAGACAGTAAAGCAGGGGGCTAGAGCTTCAACACAGGAATTTTGGAAGACAATTCCTCCCATAAGAAGAACAAAGCCCTGTGCATTCTGCAGTAATTCCCAGCTTCTGCCTTGAG
Source organism: Microtus ochrogaster (assembly GCF_000317375.1). Taxonomy (NCBI): domain Eukaryota; kingdom Metazoa; phylum Chordata; class Mammalia; order Rodentia; family Cricetidae; genus Microtus; species Microtus ochrogaster. Next base: position 97,073,617 of record NC_022010.1, read on the forward strand.
ACAGTGAGGAAAGAAGGCCCCAGCAGACTTCCCACCGAGGGCAGAGTGAACAGCTCAAAGGAAGACAGGAAGATAAGGCACTTACCAGACCAGGTTCACTTCTCCACAGACTGACCCCACTCAAGAGTCCCAGCACTCAAGGCACAGGCATCTTCATTAGTCTGGTCGTATTGAAGCACATTGCTTGCAAATAATTTATCCAAAGTCACACAAATTAATAAGCATTTCAAAAGACAACTGGAGAAAGTCACAGGTTGGACAAACCCTGCCCCCACCACACACACACACACACACACACACACACACACACACGCATGCACACCCCCTTGCCTTGACTGCCAGACTTGCTGTCTTTTTCAGAGCTTTGTTTTGCTTCCTATATTCTTCTTGGGTCTCCTTTGGATTTCGTGTTGATGTGTAGGTTCTGGTGTGTGCTCCCTCAACTCAAGGACAAGGGCAGAGCTGACCTAGGCAGAACTACAATCACGTGGTTTCTTTAAGGCATCTGTAAGAGCGTGCTGGGACCCTCCTATCCTGTGCTGCCCCACCTCGTCCCTTTCTGCCTCAGGTGAGCTCGGACACATCAGACATCTTATCAGGAGTACATAAACCACAATGGTATTAGCCCCACCTTGGTGTAGAGACTTCTCTTTCTCCTTTCCTTGCAAGAGAATAAATTTCTCCTGTCAAATTATGCATTTTGCTTCTAAAAACATGTTCTGCGTCTAATCTGCTGACTGAACACGTACACCTCTAGGTGGCTGCGTCTTTGCACTCTACATAACTAGTATGTGATTCAGTAATTCCACCTTTGCGACAAGATTTCAGAAAAATTGATGACTGTCAAACTATATAAAACTGTGTTCACAACCAACAAGTGTCTCAAAGCCACGCTTAACATCATGTGCAAATAAAAACCCTTCCAAGGAAACACATCCCCTCTAAAAATTGCTTCGAAATGACTTATCCATTTATAAATAAGACAAAGTACAATTCTTAAGAGAAAGCAGGTGTGTAAGACGCAAACTACTGGGTTTGACAGCGTTTGTACCCTCGTCTTCACACTTGGCCAGGCAAACATGGACTTCACCAACTGTACAGATACAGGAAAGTATCAGAAACTTTCCTGGAGGTTCCCACTCCCAGCTGCCACTGCTAATTAGCTGCTAATAATTTCCCAAATCACAGTTAGCATCTGGTCACATTTTAAGCTGATTACTAATGTTTTGTTTCCTTGGAAACATTATGTGCTGTTAAGGCTGAAAATAGACCATCTGAGCCTTTGTTTCTTGATACAGACAGTTAGGGAATTGTACTGAATATTTGGTAGCGCTTCCCTTCTTTATTCTTTTACTGGCCTATGCATTGGTCACCGTACCTTTGAGTTGTCTCTGATCTCGCTGCAATTTCACACTGCATCACTTCGATTAGAATATACCATCCCAGAAACAGAAAACACAGCATGCCTGTTCTACAGCCCAGTGATTTGTCCGCCCTGATATAACAAATTACCTGAGAACTACAGAAAAGTAGTCCTCCAAGTTCCCAGAACTGAGAAATCCAAGATCAAAATCTCAAGACATTTGGTCTGCTCTGAGCTACCACAGCGGTGAGGCTACCTCATTGCCGATGGAGAAGAGCTGGTGAATGGTGGGTCCTGACCTCCTGGGGAAAGGAGAAGCAAGGGGACCTAGATAATTCCCTCCGCCCTCCTGTCAATACACCAATCACATTTATAAGGCAAGGGCTCTCAGGACCCAATGCCCTCATAAAAGGAGACATTCAACACCATCGTCCTGGAACTTCCTTGTGCATTCTAGAGGAGCACACACATCCTAAAGAGATACTATTCAAATGCCAGTCCTTAAACTATACATGTCCTGTCCCTGGAGAGGTCAGAAGCTCACATCAAAATATAATTCAGCTCCATAGCCAATCAACTCTAACGCTCAGCTGATGTGGGGTGTCCTTCTGTATATGTGCTACTTTTACTGGATAATGAATAAAGTTGTTTTGGCCAAAGCCAATGGCTTATCAAAGTAGAGCCAGATGGGAAATCCAAACAGAGATATAGAGAGAGTAGGCAGAGTCAAGAAGACACCATGTAGCTGCTGAAGGATACAGATGCCAGATCCTTACCAGTAGGCTATATGCCGATACACAGATGAATAGAAATGGGTTAATTCAAGATGTAAGAGCTAGCTAGAAATATGCCTGAGCCATTAACCGAACAGTGCTGTTATTAATAAAGTTTCTCTGTGATCCTTTGCCTCAGGCAGCTGGGAAGTGAACAAGTGTCTCCACCTACCCAGCACGGTTTAATTTGGCCAGTCTCCCTTCTCACCAAACCCTTCTTGATGGAAGAATCTGCCCACTGATGTGTGTTCTAGATGAAGCTTCCCACTGCTCCATAACAAATGTCTCCAGGAGGAACAGTCATAGATAAGGTCCCAAAACCTCATAAAAATAAAAAGATAAAAAAAAACTCTTACATTTACATATTTTGCATAGGGTTCTTGATTGCCTACCATAGAGTGAGCATGCCTGTCAGAAGAAATCAACACGAACTACAGTGATGTGGCAGGGAGGTGAGACCCAACAGTCTATTCATATGTTAAGATAACAGAGTCTTAAATGAGAAAGCAGAATAATAAATTTATTAGGCAGTAAAACCCTATGAGAATCCAAAGGAGGGAGCAGATGCATCTAAGAAGTCACCGGCAAACGGTCGTGTGGGAACTCCTGCCTTCGAGCACAGTGGAACACTGAGTGGTCAAGCTGGGTGCGGGACCCCTGCCAGGAGCAAAGCTGAGAGAGAAAGGAGACTGGCCACTCTAATCTTAGCACAGCTTTTATATAGCTCAACATTCACTAGTATTTAGCCTCTATGGGCTTTGTCTTATCCGTTAAAAGAAGAATAAAAAAAATAGTGTCCATGAGGCTGGAGAAATGGCTTGGCACTTAAGACCGTGCACTGCATTTGCGGAAAACTGGAGTTCAGCTTCCGGCTCCCATGTCAGGTGGTTCACCACCACCTATAACTCTAGTTATTGTCAATGCCTCTAGCCTCCCTGAGCTCTTGTGTTCATTCTCTCT
>NC_022010.1:97076812-97080074 GCF_000317375.1 Microtus ochrogaster
TCTCTCTCTCTCTCTCTCTCTCTCTCTCTCTCTCTCTCTCTCTCTCTCTCACACACACACACACACACACACACACACACAAACAGCTTCAAATAAAAATTTTTAAATCCTATTCATTTCCAATTGAGAAGAGTAAGTCCCTAACACCAAGTATTTAGAGCAACATCCAGCACTGAACTGCGGCAGCCTTTGCTGAATATCGTCATCCTTATCATTTGCAGCACGATTTCTGTAGCCTGCTAGCTTTGCATTCTCTCCTTGAGACTTTAGATACCTCTAGTTCAAATGCTGTGGGGGATTCCATTCCACATGAGAGAAAGAAGAGAGAGAAAAAAATGGACTACATTTGGAAACATGATAATTGCTTGCAATTATGAGCAAAAGCAAAAAGAAAAATTATCAACAAAGAGAGACACAGATAGACTGTCTCTGGGGGAGAAAGAGAACAAGGTCAAAACAGGCCCCAGTAAAAATGGAGCTAATGACTGGGGAAGAAAAAGAGGTGGTTGGATTTGAGAACCAAGAGGCCATTCATAGGACTCTTAGAGAGTTTCTCAAGGCTATGAAAGCAGAAAGAAGGCTGTATGAAAATAAACAGAAAGAAGGTGAAGCTAGAGAGAGTAGCTCTCACTCCTCCAGTAACTCCACTCCTGAGACCAAATGTGCATGTGCTTGCAGACCATTGACAGTCAGGGCATGCTCCCTCTTCACGATGGGTCACAGACATCTTCTGTTTCTATCACACTTTAGCTTCTCCCCTTTACCAACTACATTACCTCCACCTCAAACCCTAGAGCCAAGATGAGTAGGGCAAGAATTCCCATGTCAGGTGACACAGAGAATGCTGGAGTCGGCCTCTTGCCTACAGCGAGAATTTTGAAAGGAAAAGTTCGGTACTTTCAGTGGTTATATTCAGTTCCTGCTTCGCTAGAATATGCTAGTGAGTCTGTAAAAGATAGTCATGATTCCACTTTCCAGAGAGAAGACAAATTGAGAAATGAAGTGAGGGCTGGAGAGGCAGCTCAGCTGTTAAAATGCTTACTTTACAAGCACAAGGACCTGAGTCCCAGAGCACCTAAAAAACAGCTAGGTGTTGTGGCATGCATTTATAATCCCGGCACTGAGCAGACAGAAAAGGGCAAATCCAGAGGGCTCAGAGACCAGCCTAGTGAATTAGAACTGGTAAGAGACCTTGTCTCAAAAGAAAAGTGGGCTATGCCTGAGGAACTGTGCCCTGGGTTGGCACCTGACCTCCACATGCATGTGCTTACCATACATATGTGTGTACAGATATACACACATAAACACATATACACATAGATATAGAGAGAGGGGGAACAAGAGGGGAAGGGAGGGGGAATAAGGGAGGGAGGGAATATAGAAGGAAGGAAGGGAGGGGGAGAGGGGAAGGGAGGGGGGAGAGGAGGGGGAGGGAGGGAGGAAGGAAGGGAGGGAGGGAAGCAACCTAAGGGTAACTAGACCCTAGACCAGAATATCACTGAAGCACATTAACATGGCTGCCTGTTCAGTGGTTTCCTTGTTCGACATTTTCTTGGGTTCACTGTTGCAGGAGGTCCTCCCGCTCCTCCAGCCTATAGCTGCTGAGATACCAGCCCATTGGGGCGTGGTCTCTCTCCCTTTAAAAAAGCGGCGACTTCCCTCTCCACTCTCTCTCTCTCACTTCCTGCTCCGCGGGCGACTAGACTCCCTTCCTGGTTGCGCAGAGGGCTGTGATGTGTAAGTTTTTCCCCTTTAAATAAATACCACCCTATTAATCATAATTCCAAACTGGTGTGGCATTGCTTGTGACTTACGTCTCCAGTTCACTTTCTTACATTAGGTACTCTGATTCAAATCTGTTCCCTAAAACTTAAAATGGCCCCAATATGAGAAGGAACATGTGGAACAAAGCTCATTGGTGCTAGAAAACATTAGGACAACCCTGGTGGCATAGTGGAGTAGAACTCTTGGAGCACCAATGAAATAGAAAAAATAGAATTCTTCCTCAAACTGGTATGGAAAAACACAATAGAAGACCCATGTGAGCTGAGCCTGAATCTCAGTTTTGGCTCAAGCACTCAGTGAATATGAATTGCCTCTTTCTATAACTCAACTTAATTTTAAGCATAAACTGCTATCTTAAGGGTGGCAGAAGCCTCCTGCCGTCCTTCCCAGAGTTCTAGCAAGGTTCCAGAGTGTAATTTTTAATATTGATTACCACCCTGACAGGATCTCTCCTATGTATCTCCTATATACTCTCCTGTATCTATAGGAAATTCCTAGATTAACACTAGTCAGAAGATTCAACCAAAATGCGGGTAACTCCACCCACAGAAGAGGTCTCAGGGTTAATAAACAGGAAAAATCAAAGGGAACACAGGCATTCACCACTTCCTGCTTTCTGAGTTTCACTTTCTTCTTCCTCGTATCCCTCTGCATCATGCAGATACACACGGACCATCTGCATCACTGCTTCCTCCGGCGCTCCCCACTTCCTTCTGCATCACTCCCCGATTCCTCCCACATCACTTCCTGCTTCCTGATTGCAGACACACAACGACCATCTTCATCACTGCTTCCTTCTACGTCACTTCCCACTTCCTCCCACATCACTTCCTGCTTCCTGACTGCAAATACACAATGACCATCTGCATCACTGCTTCCTTCTATGTCACTTCCTGCTTCTTCCCGAGTCACTCCCAGCTTCCTGACTGCAGATACACACTGACCATCTGCACCATGCGTCTCCCACCATAACTTCTGCACCATGATGGACTATTCCCTCAGACTATGAAGCAATATAAACCCTTCCTTCTTCAAGTTCCCTTCGTCGGCGATTTTGTCACAGCAGTGAGGAAAATAATATGCAAGGTACTAACAGAGTCCTGACACATACTTCTGCAAAAGGACTGGGAACTCTAGGTCACAGAAGTCTTCCTGCTTCCACTCAGAGAGGCTTCGGGTCTGTCCGCCCTCTCTGCCTTTTCCATGCGGTGCCCGTAGCAGAAGGCTTCTCAGAACTGCCACAATAGGGCTGACGCAATCGGTGCAAGAGTAAAGGTTTCCGTTTTCTTTCTGCAGGTTTTCTAGGGAAGCAGACGATGAGTCCCCGTCTCTGCGACTCACCAGCATCCTGGGAGAACCTTCCAGGCTGGGCAAGGGATTGTGTGGAACCTTCCAAAAGTATTTCTTCCATACACTGGGTCCATTTTTTGTTTCTCTCTCTCTCTCTCTCTCTCTCTCTCTCTCTCTCTCTCTCTCT